>NW_002987884.1:167758-185397 GCF_000006295.1 Pediculus humanus corporis | reverse complement strand
TTGTTTTGTTTTTTTCGGAGGTATATCGATTGGCAGCACTTATTTATTACTGATGACGTATTAGTTATTTTTCGACTTGTTGCCGTAAACATATCCGTTAATTTTTCTATCGATAATTCGGATTTATTATCCGATTGTTCGTTTGTTTTCGTAGGACTCGGTGTCGAAACTGTCGTTTCCGGTTGTGGTTTTTCATTTTCTTCCATTAAAATTTCTTCGAGAGGAGCTATTTTAAAAAAAAAAACGGAAACGGAAACCGTTAAATAATTATAAATCCTACAGAAAAAAAAATAGGAAAAAAATATTTACCGGATGGTTTTTCTCTTTTAACGCAATCGGCCGAATAAATTTTCCTATCGTCTGCTACGATTGATGTGGTGGTGATGGTGCTTCTATATAATCTTCATTTTTAGTATCGATTTTAGGTTCAGGTACGACGCCGGGTGTCGTACATCTCGACGATTCCGGACTTCCTTCCGCCGATATATTTTTTATCGTTATCGGTAACAAAATAGTTTGAGTGTAATTGGGTAGTAACTGATGAGGAAAAGGTTGAGATTCGAAGTCCAGGGGTTTATCCCTCAAATCCAATTGTCTGGAAACGGAAAACAATTCGAAAGGTACTTCTCGTATACCGACGGGACCACGGGTACTTATTATCATTCATTTTATTTTATATATGCGTATATATACATAAATTTTTATTTATTTATTTTTTGGTGTAAAGACTGTTGGCATAATTTTTTTTTTCCTACGCGTTATAAATAAATTTTAATATCATTATCATCATCATCATCATCATTATAAAAAATTATTGTTCATTATTTATTTGTTTTTATGGAAATTAATAAATTATAAATAAATAATAATAATAAAAAATGTTCTATACTATCATCGTCGTCGTCATAATCACAATCATCATCATCATCATTATTATTAAAAATTGATTACGTTTTCCATGAGTCACGTGTCATAATAATTTTCAATTTTTATTGTACTATTATTATTTTTATTATTAATAAAAAAATAATCATAAAGTAATAAAATTATTAATAATTTCAATGTAATATATAAAAATTTACTAAAAAAGAAAAATTCATCATCATCATCATCCTCACCATCATCATTATTATTATTACTATTACTATTATTATTATTATTACTATTATTTAAGAGTACAACAGGCACATAAAAAATTTATTTATTCATGTATATAAATAAACGTGCATATATGTACAATTGTTTTAGTTGAAACAAGTGAGAGAAAAAAGAAAGAGTTGTAAATATCATTATTATGATGAAGGTAAAATTGTTGTTATTAATTATTATTATTATTATTATTATTATTAGTTGTTTATTATTGTATGTTTATTATAATAATTATTTTCTTTTTGTTAAATATATATACAAACATAATAAATTAATTTCAAAATTTGGATAAAATTGTTATAATTCACAACAAATTTTGTTTTTTTTTTTTTAATTGGAACGTTTCAATTGGATAATATAAATAAGTTTTATTAATTATTATTATTAATATTATTAATGTGAATCAACAAGATGGCGTTTAGGCAAAAATATCACGTTTAAAAATTAAAAATAAAAAAAAATTCTTACCTGTAACGAATCCATTCGAAAAAGTAACCGTTTGTCAAGCTGACTCGTTGAAACTAATGACGTCACGGCGTTAAACAACATGTCGTCGGAATCGTGCAATCTGATTGGCTGACGCGTTGAAAACGTTTCAATTTGTTTTGTATTCTGCTTGACGAATAAAAATGGCGGACTTGAAAACAAATTTTAAACGTATTTGATGATATTTTCGATCGTTTTTTTTCGCATTTTCTGCAAAATATAATATAATTTTTTTTTTATTATTATTATCATGTATATTTAAAGAAAAATAATTATTTTACACGAATTATTATTATTATTAATTTCGACGTAAGTTTATTATTATTATTAATAATTTTTGTAAAAAACATTAAGAACAAAACAAAATGTTTTTTTTTTTTTGCTTTAACATCAACATTAATTTAATGAAATTAAATTGTAATTTATTTTTTTGTAATAATTATTTTTCTGGCCTTTTGTAACAATTTAATAATAAATCACATTATATTATATTTATGTAATTTAATAAATAAATTTATTAAATAATTAATGTATAAAAAAAAATAAAAGAACTGTTTACAAAATTTATTTATTTATTTATTAATCCTAACATTTTATTTACAATAATGATAATAATAATAAATTATAATTATCAATTTGTCGAACGTGTAGCAGTAGGAGTACCATAGAATAAAAAATAACGGTTTTTCAAAAAAAAAAAAAAAAGATGGCGGCAATCGTTTTTTCTTTTCTAAATAAACCATACGTTAAACTATATTACATTGCCTTCGATATATTTATAGCACGGCTATCGTTTACTACTACTACTACCACGTTTTCGTTAAAATGGCGGAGGGGAAGCGGGGAGGGATTTTTCATTGTCGCGATGACGAAATGATGACGTCACGTCAAACTGTTTTTATATGTGAATATGTAGGGATGTTTTTCTGTCGGACATAAAAATCTCGTGAATGTATCTCTCCAATTAATCGATTTGTTTCCGACAGGTTCCAACATGTTGTTCCAAATGGCGTTGGCAACTACCAACAAAAAAAAAAAAAATTTTTTAATTTTCAATTGTTGGCAATGATTCGCAAATTCCTCATGCGGCTTATAAAAAAAAAATTCAAGTTCAAGGATCATTTTTGTGGATGAGAGGTAGAAGGAAGACGGAACGCGGGTAGGATAATATTTTTATCGTACCTTGATATACCTGTTTTACAAAAAAAAAAAAATTATGCCTAATGAATTATGATTAAATTATTTTTTGGCGAGTGATAACGATAAAAAAAAAAAGTAAAAAGAATTTTTTTCCAGGAGTAAAACACCGGGCGTAAGTAACGTTACTACCGGCGCACACCTTCAGGTATGAAACCTTGAATTTAAATAACGACTTTTACATTTTAATATTGAGAGAAAAAAAAAATTATAAATACTTCTAGCGTTCCCTTTTTGACTCAAATGATAACAATCTGCAGAAAGGTACGAAACATCGGCAGCATCTTGTCTTATTTTTGGAAAATCTAATTTTAATGCAAATATTTGCGTGACGACGGAAAAATCATTTTTCTTTTTGTATCTTTCATCGTCGGACTGAATACCATAAAAAAAAAAATATTACATTTTATGAGAGGAAAAAAAACAGGTGTGACGTCATTTTTATTATAAAAAACTCACAATTTGTATTTGTACGTTTCTCCATTTATTTTGCATTTCTATGTTTTCCTTATAGGAAATTCTTTTTCTTGATATTCCGAACAAACATGGACATTCTACTAAATGTACCGTGTCACAATATTGTGGCAAAGATTTCAAATCGTGTACAACGTCCAGTCCTAAAATGAAAATTTTTGGTGATTCGTGCTCCTGGTGACCGGTGGTAATGGGTGGGTAATGTCGGAGGTGATGCTGATTGTGATACTAACGATGACGGTGATGCTAATGATGATGGTGATGCAAATTGTGATGGTGATTGTGATGGCAATGGCATTGGTGATGGTGGTCATGGTCACTTGATATTCAACATACTCGGCACAAGAAGAATCGAAACAAGAGTTCTCGGTAAATTATCTCTCAGGTAATCTAACGTCATCATCAATTGTCTTCTATGAGTTTCAGCAGAATTTTTAAATGCGTCCAAACTCAGGTAGCACAAATTAAAACAAAAATCATTCGCGCCTATGAATATGTTAATCAACTGCAAAAAAAACAACAACAACACACAAGTTCTTTTCATCGTTCCAAAAAAAAAACAACAATTCCAGAAAATTCCATCAAACCTTCCAATCATTCTTAAAATCTACTCTCCTATCCAATTTAATTCTTCTAACTAATTCTTTAGCCATAAATAGTAAATCTTCACTCATTGCTGCTGGTTCGGCAACGTTAAATCCGGCAACAGGATGATGACCCAAACCGTCACCCAACGAATAACCGATCAAATTCGGGTTGAATTCTTTTAATATGTTCGGTAACGTTAAAAATTCACGCCAGTTACCTTGCCCCCCTAAAAAAAAAAAAAAAAAAAAAAAAAACAAAAAAAAAACAAAAAAAAAATTACAATAATTAAAATAATAATAATAATACTTGCGGTGGTACCTATGTAAGCGGTGGCTCCTCTATTTTCCATAAAAACTTCCAATAAATTTGTTGCAAAGATACCATTTCCAGCCGTTAAACTATCACCCATAGAACCGATGACGTCAATATCTCCAGGTCTTAATTCGTGTACGGATTTTGGACGTTTTGGAGATCTTCCATTTCTTACGTCACACGGAAACGGAACACTTTCATTTACCAACGGTTGCAATTTCTGTAAAAACAAACACACACACACACACACACACGCAATTTTCTTCGTTCACTTTCCCCTTATTTCCAAAAAAAAAAAAAAACTCACGTGTTGTCTCGCTGCTCTTAACAATCCAGGTCTTGTTCCAGTTCGTCCGATTGTATTAAAAATTACATTTCTAAAAATTTTTAAAAAATTTCTTGCCGCTGTCGATTCCTGTTGATTCGACGTAATTAAACAATCAGCGAATAAAGCGAAAAACAAAAAAATTTTTATCGTAATTTTCATTGTATCGAACGAACACTAAAAACAAACAAACAAACAAACAAATTTCTGTTAAGTTCTCACAGTTAAGGTTATACCGCTTTGAGTACTTTGAGGAGAGGGGTGAGGGGGCATGTGGTGAGGTGTACACCTCGCCTCACCCACTCCCTCCGCCTTCCCCCGCAATCACTTTTACCTGTTAATTGATTTTTATTCGGTGTTGTAAAATGTGTGAAAAAGATAATCGAACGTTGTTTGTTGTTCTTTGTTCGACTATCGCAACAACACAATTAATATAAAACATAATAAATTTTTATTTTTTATATATATATATATATATAGGTACCAATGTCAAGGCGGTACAAACGCAACGACAAACAACAACAACAACAACGACAACCTCAAGATTTTTTCTGTTAGATTAAAAAAAAAAAAAAAATTATGAATTTAATGATTGTTTTTTTGTTGTAATAATACGTCACTTAATAAAAGCAAAAAAAAAAAATGTTTGCTACGTTTTGTTTGTTTGTTGTTGTTGTTGTTAGGATTCCGGTTTTTGAAATTTCCCGATCGGAATAATTTTTTTATAATTACATTGACGTCATTTCAATTAATTAATGTGATAAAGGATTATTAAAATTGTACCTGGGCGTGGAGGAGGGGGACTCATTGATAAGGTTAAACAGTTTGTTTGTTTGTTTGTTTGTTTAAACGTCTCGACTGGAAACGTCTGGAAAGAAATTTTAATTTTAATAAACCGGAAGTTCAAACTATCTTTTATTATTCGATTTCCGTCTGACGCGAAAAAAAATTTTCTTCCTTTTTCTAATTTCTCGATCCATTCCAGTAAAATTCCAGAGAGAGAGAGAGAGAGAGAGAGAAATTAAATACGTCATAGACTCGACAACATAAATATTTATAACTATTAATGATAATAATAATTATTATTATCCTTCAAAGTGCAATATTTATGGCTAATATTTTATATATTTATTATTAAAAAAAAAAAATGTTTGTTGTTTGACGTAAATAAAGTCACGTGACTAAACCTTAAATGAGATGGAGAAGAAGAAAATTATTCTCATCAAAAATGATTTTTGATATCCGAAGCGTGTTGTTGTTTGTATTGAAAAAAAAAATAATAACAATAAAAACGATCGATCGAAATTGTGTCTTAACTTCCGCTTCCGGTTTTTCACGACAACGCGATGAACTTCACAAACGAAAATAGAATGTGAAAAATGTAATCGTTTTATAAAGAAAAAACTCAAAACGAAGAGAAATAATTTCACTTTTTTTTTATTTCCGTATCCTCCCTTTTTTCCCGCCTTTTTTTAAAAATTTAAATTTTTTAAAAAATGTCTGTCGATTGTAAAAATCAATAAAAATTTATTTGAAAAAAAAAACAAAAATAATAATGGATGTCGTTTTCGTCTGTATATAAAACATAAATTATAAAGTTCGTGTCACGATCTCGTCGTGTCACTATCGTTACCATATAGAATATTAAAAACCGACGGGTTTTCGTTTTCACGGGTTTTTCTTTTTCAAGAAAATTTCTGGACTTTATTCTCGTTGTGGAAAATTTTTATTCGTAATAGAAAAACTAGATTTGGAATTCGTTTGAATTCTGGGAAAATTTTTTTTTGTTTTCCAGGGGTTCGTGGAAGAAAATAAATAAAAAAAATTTTTTTAAACAATTTTTTTTTAATTAATACCAACAGCAAAAAAAAAAAATTTTCCTCGCAACAAAATCCAGAAATAATTTTTCCCTTTGCCAAAAAAAAAAATGGCAAACGTGCAAAATTTTTTGTTTTGTTTTGTTTTTTTCGGAGGTATATCGATTGGCAGCACTTATTTATTACTAATGACGTATTAGTTATTTTTTCGACTTGTTGCCGTAAACATATCCGTTAATTTTTCTATCGATAATTCGGATTTATTATCCGATTGTTCGTTTGTTTTCGTAGGACTCGGTGTCGAAACTGTCGTTTCCGGTTGTGGTTTTTCATTTTCTTCCATTAAAATTTCTTCGAGAGGAGCTATTTTTTAAAAAAAACGGAAACGGAAACCGTTAAATAATTATAAATCCTACAGAAAAAAAAATAGGAAAAAAATATTTACCGGATGGTTTTTCTCTTTTAACGCAATCAGCCGAATAAATTTTCCTATCGTCTGCTACGATTCCATCAGATCTACCAACAACATCAGCAGATAAAATCCTCGGAAATATAATCTGGGGTGGTGATGGTGCTTCTATGTAATCTTCATTTTTAGTATCGATTTTAGGTTCAGGTACGACGTCGGGTGTCGTACATCTCGACGATTCCGGACTTCCTTCCGCCGATATATTTTTTATCGTTATCGGTAACAAAATAGTTTGAGTGTAATTGGGTAGTAACTGATGAGGAAAAGGTTGAGATTCGAAATCCAGGGGTTTGTCCCTCAAATCCAATTGTCTGGAAACGGAAAACAATTCGAAAGGTACTTCTCGTATACCGACGGGACCACCGGGAGCATACGTGTGATGACCGAATTGATAAATCGAACTGTTTCCCGATATTCCCGTTATTTCCATCATACCGATTTGATTTGTTCTCACGTGATATGGAAAATTTTTATTTGCTTTCGACGGAAGTGTGAGTACTAAAAATAACAAATGTCCACCAAAAGCAATTATGTGAAATGCTCCGCATACGACGCTTTCCCTAACCCATTTATCAATTTGACTATTTGCTGCTAAAACAACGCAAGGACCGGCGACAAACCTGAAATTTTCCAGAAAATTACTATAAAATTCCAGGATGATCCGCTTTTTCTTTCACTTACCAAAGAGTTCCTATTATATTAAAGGGATAATAAAAAGAAACTTTTTCTGGATAATGTTTTAATGTGAATACTGTCGAATGTAAAAATATCCACCATGCTATTATACGTAAAGCTATGACACCATAACCTGGAGCGCTGTCGTAAAGATACAAAACTTCTCCAGGATCGAAATACTATCGTAAAAAAAAATTTTTCTCTTTTTAAATAAAATTGTTTAAATTGCAACATTCGAACAATAATATAAAAATTTTTTTACTTCTCTTTCGTAAATGAACAAACAACAAAAACAAACAACGTAAAGGCACATAAATACTGTGAGTTTAACGCTTGAACCCAAACGAAGACGACCTCTTGTTATAGTGTAACCTTTTGCCAATAGCAAAAGTAATAAAAGAAAACATATTTCTGATATCGCTTCGCAAAATTGTCCTGGAAAATCAAAAGAAAATTTTATGAAGAAATTTAAAAAAAAAAAACAAACAAAAAAAAGTTTATTAACCGAATGTTTTCATTTTTGGATGACCGACACCATCCAGCGCGTATTTCACATAAGCTATGCATTGGGTCATGACCCCAAATTCTTCTACTGCCACTGATGCTATAAATAATTTGTACGTCGTGTGAAAAAATTGTCGTGCTTTAAGTTCGACGCTGCACATAATTATCGAAAGTATCATTAACATGTAAATTATTGCAAACGTCATCAGAATGGGTAAAACGTCTGGAAAAAACAAAACTCCTGGAATGTTTTTCCAGATTATGCGAAAGAGAAAAATTAAAAACTTACAAAATTCGTCTGCTGATAAATGTTCGTGCCAATATTCTCCAGGTGGTGCATTTGTCATTAAAAATTTATATTTAACATTTAAACCCTATAAATGAAAAAAAAAAAAAAAACCGGATTTATAAAAAATTTCCGTTAATCTACCGGAAATGAAAATAAAAATTTTCATTTAATCGATTAATAAATTTTTTTTGAAGCATTTAATAATAATAATAACGAATTTGAATTATAATTTGACCGTTACGAAAGAGAAAAATTTCAAAAAAAAAGAAATATGGCGTCGAGGAGGTGGTCAATGGGGCGGGGGAAAAAAAACCCGGGAAATTTTTAATATTAAACGACGATCAATTCGTATTTTAGCTTTTACAAATGACAAAATATTTAAATAAAGAATTTAAAAAAACAAAAATGGCGGAGATGATGAAATTTTAACGAATTTTTATTATTAATTTAAATATTTTTCTCTCGCGAAATTCGAATCAAACGTTTTTTAGTTTGGAGAAGCGATGATGAGGATGTGATTATATGACGTCACAAATCGTCACAAACGTCGCAACGTCATGTGACGTCACGTGCGCGTTCAGAAATTTTCTTATTCGCGAAGACGAATCGCGTAAACGATTATGACAAAACATTAAATGGAATTTTTTTTTAATTGACGAATTCGACATTTTCTTTTTTTTTTCTGTCCTAAATTTTCCAGGTACGATTGTTTAAATTTGAAAAAAAGTCTCGCATTTCCTCTCCCGATAGATTTTCTAACCGTAAAATAATTTAAAACTTTTAAAAACATTCAAAAAAAGGAAAAAAATGAACGAGTGAAACGTTTTCCATTCCGGAACGAATTTAAAATTTAAATTTGAAAAAAAAACGCGGGAAAATTTTACTTCCTTTCCCTTTCTCACATCGTTTCCTAATAGTGATTCGATTGCATGTAAATTTAACCTTAATTTAACAAGTCGTTGACCTAAAAATTTTTTTTTTTTTTTTATGGAAACGTTCGAACGAACGGTTTAAAAAACTTACTTTTGTAGAATTACAATTACTAAATGCAATAAACCACCATCTTTCTCTTGATGATTTAAATCTTTTTGCATTATTACAATAAATCATTCCTGTATTTTTTCTAGATGATGATCGTCCATTTTCTTTATTACAACCGTTATCGAATAAACCTTTCGTTGTTAAATTAACAATTTGATTTTGTTCTTTTTTTAACGGTTTTTCTTTTTGCCAACACGTCTGAAAAATAATATTATAGTATCACAAATATATTTTTTTTAAAATTAGGATTCTGTTTTTTTTTTTTTTTGTACCTTGTTCGTTTTGTACACGGACGGCCATTGTGATTCCGAATCGTAATATAATAATAAATTAATCGTTCCAAAATAATCTTGATCGTATTCTATGCTATATTCGAACAAACCGACATCAGATAGAAAACAAAATCTCGATACGAACGCCCAATTCTACAATAAAAAATTTATTATTATTATTATTATTATTTTTTTTTATATTTGGGGGTTTTAAAAAGGTTTTTATATTAAAAGTTACCTCGTGGGTTACTAAATGTCCTTGAACGTATTTTCCATAAATTTGCGTCCCGTATAAATTAATAACGAACGCCGTTAAGGCATAAAAAATCAACTTTATTTTTTTTTTTATCATGTGGCATTATTATTATTACTATCACATTAACACAAAATAATTAAAAATTTTCATACACACACACACACACACGACAAAACGAACGTTATTTTTTTTTTTTTTACTTATTTACGAACGCGTATTTTTTCCCTCCTTTCCGTTCGTTTAAACCTTTTCTTTTAATATGATTTAACAAAAATATTTCCTTTTTTTTTCTCTCTCTCTCTCTCTCTATTTGAGTAATCAATTACTTACCGGGGGTCGTCTTGGAAACAATATTAAACACGTTCAAAACAAAAATTGCATGAAACTACGAACGTAATAACTAAATACGAACGTCTCATTATGCATAATTTCTGTTTAACGGTCATTTTCGAAATTTTAAAATCGAAACGGGGGGAAAAAAAAAACAAAAAAAACAAAAAAAAATTCGAATCGTCTCCCTACGTATGGAAAATTGTTTTTTAATTTTGCACCCATCCCCCCCCTCCCTCCCTCCCTTCCCCCTGCTTTTTATTTAAATAAATTTTTTCCAATATGTTCACGTATGACTTTTTGCGAAGACTTGGACAATTTCGAAAACCAGAACAACAAACGGATCGTAAGGGGGAGAGAAAAAAACAAGAAAAAATTATTATTATTATTATTATTATTATTACTATTATTTCTATTATTATTTAATTAAAAATTATATTTTAAAAATAATTCATTATAAAAAAAATATATTTATATATATATATAAAAAAAATTCATATTAAAAAATATTATTCGTCATACACCTATATAATCAACACTTATCACTAATTATAAAAAAAAAAAAGTTTGATTTATTATTATTATTATTATTATTATTATCGATTTAACGATGATTATTCTAATTGAGACCATACAAACGAACAAACAAGCAAACAAACAAACAAACAAACATTCATACAATTACCACGAATTCCGTCATCACGCGCGCGAAAATAATAATTGATGATTGTTTTTTATATTTCCATCTCTCTCTCTCTCTCTCTCTCTCTCTCTCTCTCTCTCTGTCTCTTTCGTCTTTATAGCGCTATAATAATTATAGAACCTTTTTTTTGTAGTAAAAAAAAAATCGATGAAATTCACATTAAAAAACTATTTAAATAAATAAATGAAAAATTTTGTAATGATTATAAAAAATAATAATGATAATATAATGATTTCAAGTCTCACTCTTAAGGCTATTATTATTATTATTATTATTATTATTCGTAATTGGCATATATTTTATTATTATTATTATTATCATTTCGGTCGTTTGACGACGTTTGTTGTTATCCAGTCTTTCTAAATTTTTGTTTTTGCAATAATGACGTCATCATCATGGACGTCGTGTCGTATAGGATGAAATTTTAAACGGCCGCTTCTTTTTTACCATCCGGCGTAACGGTCGTCTCGTATTCTTCTCCACCGACTTTTTCCGAAAGATTTTCACGACTTGATGAAAATAAATTTTCACGACTTTTTCTCAATTCCCCTCCGATCGATCTCTGAAAGTGTAAACAAACGAAAAAAAAACCGTTAAGAAAAAATAAAAATTTAAAAAAAAATCTGATTGGTTAAATTCTGGACCAATGAGAAAAAAGAGAAAAATGTTTTTTCACCTCTGACGTCATCGTCTTATTCCCCGGATATATAATTTCGGCATATTCCGTTTTATCACCTTCGTCTCTTCTCGTGACGACGTTACCACCCGGGGGTGATCTTGCAATATCTAATTCCGCGTAAACGATTCCCTCAGGTTTGACATCTTCGACTTGAACGTCACCATTTTCAGAAGGTTCCTGTAGAGCGCAGCACGTTCGTATTAAATACACAATGGAAAATTTAAAAAAACCATTTTAAGTTGGCAGCACTGATTTCCGTTTATTACCTTAACGACAACGTCGAAACTCATTGTTCCATTATTATCTTGTTTCTGAGATTCAACGTCGAGGTTTATTTTGACTTTTGATTTATTTTTTCTAAAAGATCCAAAAAGTCCGTTCATTAATTTTTTCGGCTGTTTTTCGCTTGTTAATTTTGACATCGATGATTTATCTGCCGAACCGTGATCAGCACTTTCTGTATCGCTCCTGGAAATTTCACTGAATTCGTAATTGAGACAAATATTTGGATGATTTTATAAAAATTTAAATGATATTCTAAACGGTTTTGTTAAAAAAAAGCAAGTGGAAAATAAAAGAAGGAAAGTGAAAATCAAATTTACCGCCATTTTGTTATCGTTACCGATTAAATATAGAGAAAAAAAAAATACTTACCTTTCATATGTGAAAACCGTTAATTTATCCGAACTGAAACCATCATCATTATTTATGACGTCATCGATATCTTCGTTTGAACGATTAAAATATTTCGAAAATGATAATCGATTTGTTGCTTCCTTTGATTTTTCACGGCCTTTCGACTCGTAGCCTTTTAAATTTTTCCCTTCTAAGCTTCCGCCATTATCGTTTTCACGTGACGTAGTCGGACTGACGTCATCGCTTTCTAACGTATTTCTTTTCGTTTTCGTTTTGAACATATTTTTCAAAGGATTCGGATCTTTTTCCCATTTTCCTTCCCTTTCCCTCCTCTTCCTTGTTTTTTTTTTAACTTCCGGTAAATCGAAGGGTTTTAAAATCCCGTAAAATTGTTTTGCATTTTCCTCGCCTTTCTCGAAATTTGAACTTTGAACTTGAACCTCATCGTCGTCATCGAAAAAAGAAATTTTTTTTATTTTAACAACTTCTTCCGGTTTATCGATATCCGTTTTAAAATCAATCAATAAATTTTCATTTTCGTCTTTTTCGATCGTTTCTTTACTTCCTTTTTCTTCTCCTTCTTCTGAATTATTAATCGACGGTGATTTTTTGTCTTCGAATTCCGAATCCGACGTGTCAGTAGACGTATCATTTTTCAACTTTTCCTTTCCCTTTCCCATCCACGGAAGTCTAATAATAATTTTTTTATAATTTTTCTCGGGGGATTCGAGGGAACCATGAGTAACGAACGTAGAATTTCCGTTATTTTTTTTTAAATTTAACGGAAATGAAAATCTTTTTTTTTTGTCTTGTTTTTCCATCGCAGATTGTTGTTCGTCTTTCGTGTTTTTCTCATCATCTTTTCGACATTTTTCTTCGTCTTTTGAATCGACGAGTGAAAATTTATATTTTTTACCAATTTTTTTCCCTTCCGTTTCCGGATGATAAAACGAATCCAAATCCGTTTCTATCAAGTCGATAAAAGCATCCCCACGTTTTAATTTATTATTATTATTATTATTATTATTATTATTATTATTATTATTATTATTATTATTATTATTATTCCCGTCATTTTTCCCATTTATCCCGGTCAATGTTGCATTTTCGCGAAATGGTTCCATGTAAAAGGGTAAATTTATTTTACCATCTTCGTCGGTTAAAAATTCACCGTCGGAAAACGAATATGAATGTTTTCTAGAAGTTTCCACGAAATTTGTATTCGACCTCAAATCGTCAAATGATTTCCGTTTCGTTTCTTTAAATAAATAATTTACTACCGGAATTTCATATTCCGTTTCGCCTTCTACTTCCGGTTTCTTCCCTTTTCCGATTCCTTCATTTTCCAATTCTTTAATTCTTAATTTTTCTTCCAATAACATTTTAAATTTTTCATCTTGGGAAACGTACATTTTTTGCCCATTTTTATTTTCCACCAACGTGTAATCCTTATAAATCAACGAATTTACTTTAACCGGATTTTTATCGTTGATATCGTTGTCGTGATGTGCAAAACGAAAACGAAGTGGCAGAAGACTAATTAATTAAAACACGTCCGTGATTTATTAGTGTGTTGTTAGTGTAATAAAACAAAAGAAAAAAACCATGCAATCGGAAAAAAAAGAAAAACATGCATTATTAGTGAATGTATAAAGTGTGTGGCGGGGGTGGGGGGTGCGTGCGTGCGTGTGAAAAGAAAAATTTATTATTAAAATTAAATATTTACAAGGAAAAATTATTTTCATATCGTTTTATCCCCTCCTACTCCTCCTAAAAATTACTTTCCCTCCCTCCTACTCCTCCTCCTCCTCCCCATTAATTCGCGCTTAATTAATTTTAATTTAAAAAAATATAAAAAAAAATAAAGCTTTAAAGTGCGCGCATTGTAAAAAAATTGCCATACTCATTTGATTAATTAAATAAACTAATTGAAACTTACGATTCTCCGACGGGCCTTCCAACTCCACCTGTAATTACAATCATTTTTTTAAATTAATTTCTGTTTTTTTTTTTTTTTAAATTCGTTTGCGCGCGTCACGATTATCTAATGACACTTTGTGCGACAATAACGACACATTTATTTTTTTTAAATTTTGGCGGGAAAAATTTCTTAAATTTTTTACGATCACCATATAACACGATGATAAAAAATATTTATGCACCTATATACTTAATAATGTATATATATATTAAAAAAAAAAAAAAAAAAAAAAAGAAAGAATAATCGTTTATAATATTTGTACAGTGAAACATTTAAAATTAGGAACAATTAAATGATGATGATAATAATAATAATAATAATGACAATAATAATAATAATAATAATAATTCCTTTCTCCTTCCACTTTTTTTTTTTTTTTCTTCCTTTACATGAGATCGAAAAATTTAACGAATACAAATCGATGAAAATTTTTTTATTTCGTCAATGATGATAATAATAATTATCATTATTTAACTATAATATCATTATTATTATTATTATTATGTTGTTGTTAACGCGCGTGATTTAAATTTTAAAGTTATTAATTATTAATTATTAATAATAATAATAATTTAATTGCACCGAAATTATAATATACTTTCACCCGTGTGTGATTAATAATTATAAATAAGTTATTTGTTATTTGGAATGTGTTTTTATCCGTTTTATTTATTTATTTATCATTATTATTAATCAGTCTTTTTTTTCATGTGTTTTCCACGATGATGATGATGATGATGATGTTAATAATAATAATAATAATAATAATAATAAAACGAAAAACGGAAGCGTGGGCTTTTTATCAAGAGAGAGAAAAATAAGTAAAACAACTGTTTAAAAATTAATAATAATAATAATTAAAATTATATTATAAATTATTTTCTTATCATTATTATTATTATCATTATTATTATACATCTTCGTGAAAATTCATGTGGAAAAAAATCGATTAAATCGATTGACGAACGTTCAAAACAAACGAAAAAGAATTGTAATGTAATTTGTTGTCATTACGATTTTCCTTTTTTTTTCATCATCAATCGTGCCTTTGTATAATAATAATAATAATAATAATAATAATAATAATAATAATAATTATAAATAATCGATCGATATATATATATATATATATATGAGTAAAAATTATTTCCCCTCCCCTCCCCTCCCCCCTTGGTTTTTTAATTCGAATTCGAAAACGACATTTTCTTTTTTTACATATACATATGAATACATGTAAATTTTAAAAAAATATAAGAAAACAATTTTAACTCATGTAAATTATATCGAAACGATGTTTCTTTTTATATTTATATATATATATATATTTCCCGATATTTTTTTTTTTGTATTAGGCAGTGTTTGCGGGTTAAAAATCAATATTGACTAAATGAATGAATTAATAATAATAATAATAATAATAATAATAATAAAGAAAAAACCGGAAACGGAAAAAATCGCTCTCGCGCGTAACGCATTATTTTAAAAATCGATTTATCGAAATTTATTCTAACGAAACACTTCCGCTTTTCGTCATTTTTTAAAAATAAACGAATCGTATATATATATAAACCACGTCGTAGCAATTAGTATTATTAATTATTATTATTATTATTTTAAATAATTTATTTATTTATTTAATAATATCATTTAATAATATCAATATCTTATTTTCAATCCTTTAAATTTTCTCCCCTTTTTTTTTTTTTAATATTATCTTAATGAATAGTATTAATAATAATAATAATAATAATATTATTATTAATAATAATGAATAATAATAATAATAATAATGAATAATGAATAATAATAATAATAATAATAATAATAATAATAATAAAAATCACAGCGAGTCCGTTAAATTAAAATGAATTTAAGTTAAAATCATTTTCCCTATATTTTTTTTATTAATTATTTATCATTATTATTATTATTACTAATAAATATTATTATTAATTATCATTATTATTATTATTATTATTATTATTAATTAATAATCTCAATCGCGCTAAATCAAATCAATAACTAAAATATATCTAAAACGTGTCTAACAACCTAATTAAATCGACTAAAAATCTACGAAAGAAAAAAAAAAAAAAATTTTAAATATTATCATTATTATCATTATTATCATTATTATTATTATTATTATTATTATTATTACCATTACTATTATCATTATCATTATCATTATTATTATGTAATAAGAGATTCAAAAAATAAAATAAAATAAAAAATTTAAAATTTAAAAAAATTTCCGCGGTATCATTTGAGGAAATTTAAATTTCACTATCGATAATAATAATAATTAATAATTAATAATTAATAATAATAATAATAATAATATATCGTTATCAATATATCTTATCATCATTATGTACATATGTATACATATAAATATAACGGTTTTTTTTTTTTCTTTTCTTTTCTCATTCGAGGTACGCGGAGAAAGAAAGAGAGAGAGAGAGAGAGAGAGATGTTTGTTTTTCCTCAATCGTAAAAGGCACAAAAAGATGGTTTTGTTTGTTTTTGTTTTGTTTTTTAAATCGTGGCAGAAGAAAAAAAATTTTTGTTTTTTTCCCCCGATAAAAATCCACGATTTAAAAAATATTAATTTATTATTATTATTATTATTATTATTATTTCCACGTCCCCGAAAAAATTATTTAAAAAAAAAAAAAAAAAACCGCGCTCTCTTATCATTATTATTATTATTATTATTATTATTTAATTTTTAATCCGTGATAATAATAAATAATATTAATTAACGTTTTAAACGGGAGTATTGATTTTATCTGTGATTTTTTTCCCATCGTTTCCGTTTATGTACTCTGTGCTCGAATAAACGCCATCTTTTCCCTGGATAGATGGGGGACGTTTTTCTTCGTTTTCATCTTCAATAGCAACTTCCGATGAACTTTTCTTCCCATTTGTTCCCGCTGAAACAGATTTAAGAAACTGTCTCGGTTATACTTTTTTTTTTTTCTTTCGCTTTTTTTTTTTTTTTTTTTTTAATAAAAAATTCTCATCTCTAAATATTTACTACAACTTAAAAAAATAAAAAATAAATAAAAATAATAATAATAATTAAAGAAAAGAGAGAGAAAGAGAGTGAGAGCCAGAGAGAGAGAGAGAGAAAACAAATTTTTACTGAAATTTCTATCTACTCGAAAAATTACATTAAATAATAATAATAATAACTAAGTGATAAATTTTCTATCGTTACGGTGCGTTTAATTTTTAATCGGGATTGTTTTGTTTGTTCGTTTGTTTGTTTGTTTCGACAAATGAATAATAATAATAATAATAATAATAATAATAATAATAATAATAATAATAATAATAATAATAATAATAATAATAATACAGTCAAAGAAAAGAAACGAAGGAAAAAAAAATTCAAATTTTTTTTTTTTTTTTTTTTCATGCTAAAAATCGATATTGAAGATTCATAGTCAT
>NW_002987884.1:121251-167330 GCF_000006295.1 Pediculus humanus corporis | reverse complement strand
ATATTTAGAGTGAGAAAATTTCTACTTTTTTTTTAATGTAAAAAAACTTGCCTCGAGACTAGTTCTTATCTGTGTCAGCTTGAAACAAATACCGAAACCAAAATAATTTTTTTTTTTTTTTTAAATAATATATACTAACAAACATACACATAATTAAAATATTATAACATTATAAACATATAAATAAATATATAAATATAAATATAAATATTATTAAAACATAAATTTAAATTTTTTTAAACTATTCATCATTCATTACATTAAATAACATAAAAAAAATTTTCGTAAACGTCGTCGTCGTCGGTTTTTGTTTTAACGTAAAAAAAAAAAAAAAAAAAAAAAAAAAAGAACAAAAAAAGATAATTTTAAATAAATAATTCCATCACCATTTAAAATGTAAATAAAAAAACACGTATAAATAATGAAGTATTTCCGGTTTTGTAACGGTAATAAATCAATGCATAAATTATATATACGTAAAAGCCAAAAGAAAAACCTACGTACTAAGCAGTAATATTTATTAATAAATGACGTAAAACTTACCGGCAAAACACCATCGTCCTGTTGCTCTTGCAAATATAAGCATGAATATTAATAATAATATAACGAGTACGGCTACAACTATGCCTACTATAGCTCCGGCAGTGATGTTGGCTATAAAAGAGATAAAAATGATTTATTAGACTCCAAGATTATTAATGTTCGATAGGTCGAATCGATTTGTATAATTCGATTGATCGATACACAAACGTATCGATTAACTTACTCGGTGGTTCCGGACTCGTTGAAATGGCTACTTTATATGTTTCACGTCCCAATTCGTTTTGTGCTATGAGCGTGTAACGTTTTTCAACTTCTTCCGCTCGTACCGTGTTTATTATCAATGTGGCATCCCATGTACCTGCGCCCTGATTCGACGAAATTAAATAATAATAATGATTTTTTCTTTTTTTTTTATTAATGCAATTTTAAATGTATTTAAGAAAAATACCTTATGTTGTAAAATTCCAGCTTCGAATCTTCCGGTTCTATCTCTCGTGCCTGGTTTCAAACTATCTTGATCGACTTTCCATATGATATCAGGTATGGGATTTGCTTGAAAAGTCACGATTATTTTTCCAGGTTGTCCGATTGTGAATCCAAATTTTTCTAATTCTTGCGATTTCGGTTTCGGCGGAACTGATAACGTTTAATTAATTAATTGATTGATTGATTGATTGATTGATAAAAAATTATCATTATGTCGTCAATGTTGGGGGAGACTTACATTTTATATTGAGTTTAAATATTGAATGATTTATGGTTCCGGGGCCTAATGCTATGTGTCCGGCAACACATTTGAGATCCTTATTGTGATCGGCATAAGTTATTTGCCTTGATAAATTTTGACTTATGCTCATCAAACCGTTTTCTTCTTCCGTTATCGTTGGACTAAGGCGATCGTAAATTGGTTCTGTGCCTAAATTAAAAAATTGTCGCGTTAAACACTCACGTATGTAAATTATTATTATTATTATTATTATTATTTTAAATAAAATCAACCTTACCCAAGTACCAAGAAATATTTGCTATCGGTCTCGCGTTGCTTATTTTACACGTTGCTTGTATTGTTTCACCTTCTAAATATGAATTGCCATAAGTTGAACTTGGAGAAACGAATAAAAGTGGTGGATCGGGAGCCTCTGCAAAAAAAAAAAAAAAAAAAAAAAAAAAAAATGAGAGAGAGAGAGAGAGAGAGAGAGAGAGTGTGTGTAAAATTTCTACTTACTTGCAACGATGAGAGTTAAATTTCCTATGCTTTCCGTTGGCTCGTCTGTAAATCCCATGGTGCATTGTATTATACCACTGTGTTTGGGATTTACGTTTCTTATTAACATTCCACATTCTCCCTGTCGAATAAATAAATAAATAAATAAATAAGGATCGTTTGTTCGTTGTCGATAATATAATAATTTATCGTACCTTATCAAGACCGGCTCCGAAATATTCTATACCTTCGTGGGCGGGTATACTCGGTCTCAAATTTAATGCACTTGATACTCCAGGTACGGCAAATCTACAATAAGTTATGGGTACGCCAACGCGACAAACGACTTCCAATGGTTTGTTCTCTAACAATATGATTCTTTCCGGTGAAACATCGACCGATGGTGGAGCACCGTAAATCCCTGGAAAATATCAAATCCTTAATTTATTATCATATCCAAATCAATTTTTTTAAAAGGAAAACGCAACGGAAAAGCAAAAAAAAGTTATAAACATAATATTAATAATAATAAGCAACTAAAAAAAAAAAAAATTTAACACAAAATTCATTCGTTCGTTCGTAATTATTTAAAAAGGAAAATCTCGGTTTTGGGAAAAAGGTTCTGTGGGGTGGGGGGGGGGTAAAGGGTAAGAACTCTAATCTTAGAATTTCGATATCAAAAATAAGTTTTAGGAAAAGGTATAAAAAAAAAGGTTTTCCGGAGAAAACGTTAAGTAAATTTTTAACACTTGAAAAATTAAAGTGAATAAAAATGAATGACGCCATTTTGAAATTACGCTATTTATTATTATTGATTGAAATTTTTTTTTTTAATCTCTCCTTTTCCCTCCCCACTTTTTTTTTTTTTTCACACAAAATTTCGTGGTCCTTTCCTTTCCTATCCCTTCCACTTTGTGTTTTTCTTTTCGTCATTAAAAATCGATTTGATGAGCAACAAATGAAAAAATTATGTTAATGCCCCCCCCCCCTTTTTAACTTTGTAATGAAACCCTATTATTAAAAACGAAATAAAAAAAAAAAATTTTTTTAAATGAATCCAAAGCGAAATCTTTGAGTGATTAACAAACGCTCGAGAGGTTTTAATATGCCTTCGGATGGAAAATAATAATGATAATAATAATAATGATAATAATAATAATGATAATAATAATAATAATAATAATAATAATAATAATAATAATAATAATAATAATACCATGTGAGATTTATCTCATCAATATCATGTTTTTGTAAACGTTTAATACGAAATTATGCGAAACAATTGTTCGATACGATTAAAATTATTCAAATTCTATGAAAGATTTAATAAAAAACAACAACAACAACAAACAACAAACAACAACAACAACAACAAAGTCCTGCTTTCGATAAAAAAAACTTATTTTAAACGATTCATTCAAAAACGGGAGATGTTTGTTTCAAAAAACATTTTTCAATGCCTTTGTTTTTCAGGTATTTGCAACGTAAATTCAACTCATCAAACTGCTTCTGCCTCCCCCCCTCCCTCCCCCGAACGATGGCAGAAATCATCGATTCGTTACGTCATTAACAAGGTTAAAAAACCTTTTTTATTAAACAACGTACGTAACGAACCTCGTTTCCGTTTTTCATTTTTTTCCACAGTAGTACCAACATAACTCTTTCTTTTTTTTAATTGTTATTGTAATGATTAATAACGAGAGTTATAAGTCAACGCAAATTTTAAATCCATCATAGCAGACGCTAAATAATTTCTCTCTCTCTCTCACACACACGTCTACAAACGTCGCGTTAAAAAAAAATTTAAAAAAAAAAAAGTTAAAAAAAAAAAAAGCATGTTGAACTACAACAATATTTTAAATCGACGACATAACCAAGGGCAATAGGATCGAAAACAAAAAAAAAAAAAAAAACAACAACAACAACAAACAAACAAACAAACAAACAAACGCCATTAAGCGAATAAAAATTCATTTGCATTTAATTCATGCACGCAATGCTCCCCCCCGTTTGCATCCATCTTTTTTTTTTTTTTTTTCCAACTGAACAAAGAAAACAAAAATCAAAACGTATGTATGGACAACATTTTCTCTCTCTCTCTCACTCTCTCTCTCTCTCTCTCTCTCTTTCTTCTATTTTAAACGGAAGTTGCCAGACTGAAACTAATTATACTTTTTTTTTTTTCCTTGCGAAACATTATTAAAATTAAATTAATGTAACAATTGCACGGCTACGAAAAAAAAAAAGAGAAAGAAAAAGAAAGAAATAAGAAAGTAGTACCGGGGAAAAGGGGATGGATGGGGAGGGGAGAAGGGGGGAGGGAGAAATTAAATTAAAAACGAATTTTACGAGAATTGTACAAAACGATCTCTCGAATAAGTATTTCGATACATCGTTCGATAACGTTTCGATAAATTTTCCTCTCTATTATATTTTCCATAGCCAAAGTGATTATTTATAATAAAAAAATTATTATTATTATTACTTTAATTACGTCATTATCATCATCATCATCATTATTTTTAATGTTTCCATAAACGATTGAAAAAAAAAAAAAATTTCCTTTATCGATTAATTAAATAATTAATTATATTAATTAATTTTTTTGAGTTGGGAAAATGGTTAGTTCAAAAAAAAAAAAATGGCGGAGGAAAATGGCGGACGGAGAGAAGGGAAGAGAAGAGAGAGGGAGGGGAGGGGAGAGGGGAGTATGACATTTTGCATTTATTTTATAATTCGTTATTTCGTCGTAATTTTTTTTTTTTAAATTTGACTTTTTACTCTTTTAATTTAATAATGAAATGAAATTTTTTTTGATGTCGCAAATATTAAAAAAATTATTATTATTATTATTTTTTTACGCAACGTTCACCTAATGGACAAAAAAATTGATGATGATGATAATAATAATACCCGCGGATTTCATCCATGAAATTTTTGTCCGTCGAATGCGTTTTTTTTTTTTTTTTTTTTTTTCGCGACTTGAAACCCTTACGTAATTTTTTTTTTTTTTTTTTTACAATACTAATGGCGAATGTGATTTCGTATTTTTGCTCTGTGTCCCCCCTCGTCCCCGCCCCCGTCACAGTCGTTGCTACCATTATTATTATCATTATCACTAACGATCACTTTTCTTCCTTGTTTGCAATTTCTTTTTATTTATTCCCATTGTCATTTCCCCTCCTCTCTCTCTCTCTCTCTCACATCAAATCGAAATTATACTACCGAATTTATTTTTCATCCTTCCTCTCTCTCTCTCTCTCTTTTACACACAAACGCATGTAATAATAATAATAATAATAAATCTTTTCGTTAAAAAAACAACCCGCGTTTTTTTTTTTAAATTTAAATTTTCTACCAATTTTTTTTTTCTCAGTTTGAGCCACGACGGAAATGACGACAGCAACGACGGTGACGACGACGACATCGATGACGATGATAATAATGATAAAAACAAACTTTTGCGTCTCTTCTTTCCCCCCCCTTCTCCATTACGTGATTTTAATTTAAATTTAAAATCAATATCGTATCGGTCCCGACTTTTTAATGATGACACACTAACGATTTGTGAATATAAAATATTGTTCTCATTTGTTTTTTTGAATTAAAAATGAGTTTGCAAAAGTTTAAACGTTTGTTTGTTTGTTTGTTTGTCTGTCTGTCGTTAAAAACCATTGAAAACATTCGTAATCGTTTGCTAATTACAACCAAAAAAAAGAAAAGGGAATTGGAATGGGAAGAGGCGGGAAAAAAACCAAAACAAAAACCTTCTTAATCCTGACAAATAAATTAATTTTGTTACATTTGTTCCAAAACAAACAAACAAACAAAAAATGATAATAATAATTTTTAATTATTTTTAACAACCGGATGCAATTTAATAAAAATAAAAGAAATTTTTTTAATTTTTTTTTTTTTTTGGTTTATTACGGTTTTAATTTTGCGAAACGGGAAACTTGGTACGATACCTGTCGGGGGGCGGGGAGGCGTGGAGGGAAGAGGTGGTGGCGAGAAGGGAGGCGGAGGGGAGAAGAGGAAGGAGGGCATCGAAACGAGAGTCACATTAATTTGTTATATCAGGTCAGAGAAAATTTATTAAAAAAAAAAAAAAAGTAAAACCGTGACCAAATTACGTTGATTTCCCCACCCCCCCCTCCTCGAAATAAAAAAAAACAATAAAATAATAATAATAATAATAATAATAATAATAATAATAATAATAATAATAATAATAATAATAATACTAATTTTTTTAAAACAAATTTCGATGCCACCGTGGAAATAAATAAAAAAAAAAAAAAATGTCACCCAAAGAGGAGGGAGGGGGGAGAAGTGGCGTGTGCGAAACGATAAACCGTTGAAAATAACCGTAAATTTTCTTTTTTCTTTTTCCAAAGAATTATTATTATTATTATTATTAATCATTATTATTGGCGCTAGAATGAAAATCACGGTTTAACAATGATTTTGAAACGATTTTGAAATTCAAATCATTACCGGTCAGTCACGGTTCATTCGGCGGCAACCATTTTGGTTAAAAAAAAAAAAAATTATTAACGCTCATTCATTCCCATGATAAATTTTTATGTATTTACTAACGAACGAAGAGCTTTCACTTTAAACTTTCACTCGACTGTGGAAAATTTTCATTATTAAAAATAAATAAAAAAAAAAAAAAAAACGAATGATAATGATGATGATGATGAAATATTAAAAAAAAAAAAAAAAAAATTGAATTTCGAACGTAACGGACAAATTTAAAAAAAAAAAAAAATACGTCATTTCCTTCTCTCTCTCTCTCTCTCTCTCTCTCTCTCTCTCTCTGTCTTTCTCCATTTTCGATCGAGTGAAATTAAGAATTGCCAACAATGGAAAAAGGAACGAACGGGAACGCGTCAATTAAAAAAATTTTTTTTTTCTTTATGGAATATCATTCAAACGAAAGTATTATGATGTCGTCAAAAACATAAACGACCACGACGACGTGGAAGGAGATGAAAAGTACGAAATGAAAAGACCGATTTTGCGAATTTCGCGCAACGCGTAAAAAGGTCAAAAGGTGAACACGTCGGAAAATTGAAATATGGCCGAACGGGAGAAAATCTACAATCTTTTCATTACACTTATTACGAACGGTAATTATCGTGTTCCCGGTACAAATTACGACGCTTAACCGCCAAAAAAAAAAAAAAAATCCGCGGGGTGAGAAATTTTTCGTGGCATTAACGCGAGATCGAAAGAGAAAATTTTTTTTTTTTTTAGTTTGTTTCGTTCCACTACTACTACCACTTGTAATTCGTTTAATCCGTTATTTATTAATTAAATTTTTCTTTAGAGTTTATTGACACGATTAACGACGACATAAAACCGTCATATAAACGTCCGGGAAATAATTTTTCGATCGTTATTAAATAAAAAATATTATTATTATTATTATTATAACCCATCGATAAATTTTATTTAAATATTCATTTAATGATCACACACACACACCGACAAATTTCAAATCGTAAAAATAACCATAATAATAATAATAATAATATTAGTAAGCATAGAGTAAATAAATAAATAAATAAATAAATAAAACCGAATCGAGATTTTTTTTTGTTCCTATATTACGTCACTAACAATAAATTTATACCATTTTGAATGTTTGTGTTTGTGTGGTTATCGTGGTTCTAGACATTAACAACCATAGGTAAGAGTCATAGAGCGTTAATATAAATATACGAGAGTGCATAAAATTTTCGTCGTGACGAACGTAGGGGAAAAACTTATGAATAAGCAAATTTTTAAGGAACGATTCAGGTAAATTTACTAACATATAACAAAATCGTAATTTTTGTAATAATAATAATAATAATAATAATAATGTAATATTAAATTCGTTAATTACAAAAACCCCACCCACGTGACGTGTGTGTGTGATTCACGCCATAGCGAAGTAAAGGTGAATTGGATCGTTTTTATAACCGTGACCCCAATGATATTTTTTCACTTTTTATATATGTTAACGGGTTTATTTAAATTTACAAAAAAAAAAAAAAAAAGCGAGTGAGTGAGAGGGGAAATCAAAATTTATTAAAATACCTTGAAAGAGAGAGAGAGAGAGATAGAGAGAGAAAAGTGTAAATAGAATTTTAAATTAAGAAGAAAAATAAGAATGATAATGATAATTCGAATTATTACTTTTAAAAAAAAAAAACGTGGATGTTCAGTCAGTCGATAAGAGGGAGTGAAGGAAAAGGAAAGGGAAAAGGGGAGAGGGAAAAGGGGAGAGGGGGAAGGAAAAGGATTTTCGAATACTACCCATCAAATAAATGTGAATTTATGACTTCGAAAAAAAAAAAAAAGATTTGTTTGACATTCGATGATGATTATTTATAATATTAAAAAAATAACAACAACCGCGATGCTGAATCATTTGACACGAATTACGAAAGAAAGAAAGAAATACAACAACAACCACAACAAACAACAACAACAACAAAAAAAAAAAAACAATCGAGAAAATTTATTCTACTCTCTTATTCTTCTTCTTCTTCTTCCACGACATACTTAACGTCAAACTGAATGACGCGCCACGGTTGTTAATATCGTATGACCCATGTCGTCTGCTATGTATATTAAATAAATTATTTTGTGCTGAAAATTATTGAGTTGTTATAACAAAAACAAGTTTTTCTTTTTATCATTACTCGTCTACCTGAACTAGATTTATTTTTTTAAATGAGATGATTAGAAACACGGTTAAAACGTTTTTTAGAAATCACAAATATTATTATTATTATTATTATTATTATTATTATTATTATTATTATTATTATTATTATTATTATTATTATTATTATTATTATGTCAACGGTTAAATGATAATGATGATGATAATCATCCAAAAATCTTTAATGGCAACTAACTCGAACAATAATTTTAAGAACTAAACTGTTCCAGAAACTTCTCTCTACATACGTACATCCTATTGCCCGAGGGGGAGAGGGAGGGGGTGAACAAAAAGGTGACAACATAAGGGTATAATCCAAACTTTATCGATAAAAACAAACTTGGTAATGGAATGTAAAATCGTATGTACTGGAGAAAAAAACAAACAAACAAACAATCGGAAAAGTTTTAATGCACAAAAAAAATCCAGAACGCGGGGGGGGGGAACAATTCGCTTGTACAATCTTTTTAAAAACAATCAATCAATCATTTTAAAACGTCACATGCGCGTGCGCAAGAAAAAAAAATCCCTGGAAAATAATGATAATAATACAATAGCCAAAATTTGTTATTTAAAGCAATAATAAACGTCACCTGGAAAATGGAAAATGTAGAATCTCCAAAAAAAAAATAATAATAATAGTACCTTATAAGATTAGAAAGAGAAAGAAATATTTCACTTTTAAATCAATACAAAATCCTATGACGAAATCAAAGACACGTATTATTTCACGTGGAAATAATATATTTCTGGAAAAATGGAGGAAAAACAACTGGAAAACACGGGAAAGAAAAGCAAAAAATTTCGCACGATGATAATTTTTTTTAAGTGAAAAGTTTCCAGGTAAGTTTTATTTAAAAGAAAGCGATCGGGGGGAGGAAGGAAGGAGGGGAGGGGGCAAACGTTCCAGTCGGTAATTTTCTCGTAAACAAGAAAAAGAAAAAAGTCGAATTTTGTAAAATGTGAAACCCCGCGAACCGAGATCGGCGGTTAAGTTAAAACCGAATACTCAGGTAACAGATGAAACTGGATCACTCAGGTAAAAGAATTTTTAGTTTCCATGGCAACCGGATACAGTTAATGAGTTTTTTCTGTTACTTCTCTCTCTCTCTCCTTCCCCCTCTCACTCTCTTTCTCTCTCTCTTTTTTTTATTTCTTATTTTATTTCACCTCTTCACGATCCACTCCACAATCTTTTTGTCCAAAAAAAAAAAAAAAAAAAAAATTGTTAATAATCATCTCGTAATGATTATTATTATTATTATTATTATTATTATTATTATTATTTCCATCGTTAAATAAAATTTTTTTTTTCTTTTCAAAATCGACCCCCCCTCCCCGAAACCATTAAAAACCATAAAAAAGTTAACAAAGTTAATATACGTGAATATTAAATACACGAAAAAAGGAAAATTTTCTATCGACCTTCGCCATTCATTTTTTTATACCTTTTCCTCTCCCCCCTCTCTCTCTCTTTCCCTTCCTACCTCCTCTCTCTCTCTCTAATAATATCATTAATAATTCAATTTCGAGGGGGTGAGGGGAGGGAGGGGTTAAACAAAATGTACCGACATTATTATTGACTTTTATTTTAATTTTCATTTAAATCAAAATTAATATTAATAAATGAAATTTACGAGGAAACTAACGGTTACGATGTGAACGTGACGTCACAAAATTTGCACGTGTCCATTTTAATAAATAAAAACAAATAATTAGTTTATATGACCTCGAATAGACTTTTAATAATCGGGAGTTTAAAACAGAGAGAGAGAGAAAATTAATAATTTAATTTAATTCGAAAAGGTTTCGGAGTGTCAGAGAGAGAGAGAGAGAGAGAGAGAGAGAGATTGCACAGGTTTTACACCTGAAGAAAAAGAAAGTTCGATTAAAATTTGATAAATGAACGCCCGGTGAACAAGTTCAAATAATTTTCCTAATTGAATATTTATCCTCGATATATAATAATAACGCGAATAACTTTCTAACGTTTTCCCCCCCCCCCTAATCCTTCCGATTTTTTATAAATTTATAATTAGTTAAATTAAATTTTAAAAATGGCGTAGAATTTTCCGATCTGGATAAATACGCATGCGCACAACGAATAAGAGACCCTGCACGATAAACCCCTTATTTTATATTTGTGTAGTACCTTAAATACCCGAAAACAAAAATATTATTATTATTAATTTTTTTTTTTGATTGATTGATGTTTTTTAAGGCGGGGTAAAATTACGATCCGCCCCCGTCACTTCCGCCTCCCTCGCCTCCTCCCCCGCAAGTATAACCGACGTTTCCGTCACCGTTAATTAAAAATAATTTTTCGAACCCCACAGGACGTAAAATAATACCGAAAAAAAAAAAAATTTTCCCGTTAAAAAAAATTCTACGCGTCGGATACATATTGTTTTTGTAAAGTTTTATCGTTTTCTCCATCGAAATTCACTAATGCCACGTCATTCGACTAATACCATTTCCGGTGGGAAAAATGATTTTCGATGACACGCCATTTTTTTTTTTTATATACTTTGAACGAAGAGTAGTCATCATCTGCGAATTCGTTGCGTTACGTAATTCGAAAAAGAAAAAACGCGCGTAAAATATTTAATAATAATAATAATAATAATAATAATAATAATAATAATAATAATAATAATAATAATAATTTTTATAAATAAATAAATAAAGCGTGGAACCTTTAAATGAAGAATCGAATTACGACAAGAATGTTTCTTTTTTTCTTTTTTGCTGCATACAAGTTATCATGTTTACAATATCAACGAACGACTCTCTTTACGCACGCATGCACGCACACGCATGCACGCATGTACGCGCACGCACACACACACAAGCTCTCATTTTCATATAGCATATTTTCTGTCATTTCATTTTACACTTCATCCTCCTCTTGTTTATTTATTATTATTATTCCCCATGTCAAAAAAAAAAAAAAATGTAATTTAACGTAACCGCGACCGAATAAGATCCGACAATATGATAACCGACCACCAAATTATGTCCGTCCATCGAAATGTACCTGGTTTTAAGGGACCTTTCGTTTCGGTTGAGATATCTGGAAAATAACAGCCTGAAAAATACACACACACATTGCGGTGGCAATGAGCCAGGTGTTTAACGATTCGCTCATGTCCCTTTTTTTTCACATCCTTTACTCTTCATCTCATTACCGCATAAACTAAAAATCAAATTCTCACGCGAACAAAATTCGTATCAATCGACCGACATTTTAAAACTATTTTCATTACGTCACAGGTAGTAAAAACAAAATTACGCAAGATTACATACGTATACGAAAATATTACGAACGAGTCAACGAGAACGGGGAGGGGGTAGAGAGGGTGAGAGAGAGGGGGGGAAGATCCAATTATTAACGTAATTTCGAATAATCGCATATTTTTTGTACCGGAAACTACAAGTTCGTCCGATCAGAAAATAACGCTAACAATCAATCAATTACGTCATCATAAGACGTTAACAATAATTTCGATCATCTCATAAAATTTTTTAAAGGGTGAGAAAATAAGAAATGACGTCATTTCGTTAATTTTTTTTGTTAACGTTCGGTAAAATCTTCGAATGCGACGGAAGCAGACGAAAATTTAAAATTTCTCGTAACGGTTTTTTAAATGGCGTCAGTAAATTAGTCAAATCAGCAACTTTTTACCTGATTTTCCTCCCTTCGCATTTCAAAATAATCGTTTGAAAAAAAAAAACAAAATGGCTTCCTTTTGATTTTTTTCCCGTCGAGTTAAAAATTTTTTTAAATCGTTTGAAGAGAAAGAAAAAAATAGTATTATTATCATTTTCTTTATTTACCTGAAAATAAAAAGAGAAAAAAAATTAGAACGATGATGATGATGATGATGATGAGGCTTTTGCGTAATGTAATAAATAAATTTACTTTTTAAAACAACATTTAAATCAAAACCGCATCATTATTAATGATTTGTAAGTATCGACATTGTTACTAATAAAAGTCATTTCCGCAAATTCCACGAGAAGGTTCTCGAAGGAAAACAAGGAGAAAAGACGAGACGAGAGAGAGAGAAAAGAGGAGACGAGAGAGAGAGAGAGAGAGAGAGAGAGAGAGAAGAGGAGACGAGAGAGAGAGAGAGAGAGAGAGAAGAAGAGACGAGAGAGAGAGAGAGAGAAAAAGCTCTTCATCAATAATTACATAAATCCTAATCGTGTACGACGACATTGAAATAGTGAATCACAAACTATTATTATTATTACATTATTCATGTGATTTCTCATTGCAATGTCAATCGTGATTCACCATATGTTGATTGATGCAATTTAAATAAAATTATATTTAATTTGTTAATTATTATTATTATTAAGGTTCGAGTAAAAATGCATGCCACCGGATGGTTCGGCATTCTTTTTTAACGACAAACAGTATTCGCTCCTGATACCCTCGCGACAAATAATAAAATTTTTGACCGTTTTAAAATACGATTGTGATTGAGATCAATCGACCAGTTTTCCTACTTTCTACACGTGACCATAACAAAATAATAATAATAATAATAATCGAATATTAATTAAAAGTTGATATTACCATTTTACTCGATTTTTTTTTTTTTTTTTTTTTTTTTTTTTTTACGATCTGTAATGGGGAACATGTAAAATAATAATATTTACCGATCGTAAAAGAAAAAAAAATAACGATATGAATAATAATAATAATAATAATAATAATAATAATAATAATAATAATAATAATAATAATAATAATAATAATAATAATAATAATAATAATAATAATAATAATAATCATGTTTCTTAAACGTTTTCATTCGGTTGTAAAAATTTCAATTTTTTTTTTTTTTTTTTTTTTTTTTAACGCATGAAAGAAAACGCGAAAATAATACGTTGGAAAATCATGAAAAACGTTCGGAAAATTTTCAATTGAATGACGGATTACGTATTCAAAAATATATACTTATTACCCAATGCTAAAAAAAAAAAAAAAAACGGTCTCGACTAATTACGTGTCGAAAAAATTGTTTTCCCCTCCCTTTCCCTTCCCTCCCCTCAAGTTCTGAACTTAAAAACTAATTACGAAGTTAAAAAAAAAAAAAATGACAAATGATTTCATTTTGAAAAAGTCGCATGTATGGCAACATCAAAAAAAAAAAAAAAAAAAAAAAAGGAAACAAGACGAATACGAATTTTCCATGCAGACTTTTAAATAACTAAACCGAATTTTATAACAACCGGAAAAAGTTAAAACAATTTAAATGTGGCATACGTGAGAAATAAACCTTGGGTACGAAAAAAGTTAAAAAGAGAGAGAGAGAGAGAGAGAGAGAAAACAAGGTACGACCGACCGCCGGATCGAATTGCACGTTTTCCCGTAAAACGTTTTTTTTTTTTTTTAATCTAATAAAATTTTCCTCCCTTTTTTATTATTATTATTTTTTTTCTCTCTCTCTCTCTCGTTTGAAACGACTCTCAGGGGTGGAATAAGGAACCTCTCCGTCGTACATGCGCTTTTCTCGCATGACGCATTTGTCAACTACTTTTGTCACGTACCTAAGTACTCTAAGTAACCGAAATTTAAACAATCGCACACTTGTCAATTTAGAAATTTTTATTAGAAAGTATGACGACAAAACACACACAAAGATTATGCGAAAGAAGAAAGAAAGAAAATTTTCTTTTTCTTTTAATTTTCCAAAAAGAATGTATGTATTTTTTATGTTCCCACATGTTAGCAGGTTGTCGACCTCTCTCGTCTTTTTCGTTTGTTACTTGAGAAAACGCACGCGTGAAAGATATTAGCAAAAGAGTAATTTGCCAGTAATTTATTACTAAAAACATTTTTGAACTTGAGTATAAATAAGTCAGTCACGTAGAAGAAAAAAAAATATTACCAGAATAAAATTGTGTGTATATATATATACGTTCGATTCCATTATCACGTATTACGAAAATTAATAATAATAATAATAATAATAATAACAACAACTCGAATTGATTAATAAAACGTATTTGAAAAAATTATTAATAATAATATTATTAAAGAACCGAAAGAAAGCGTTAATAAAAATTTATTTTACACACACGCACGCACGCACACGCATAACGTCAAAGTTCAATTTATTATTATTATTATTAAAATATAATCACGTGATGGGGTAACCGACTTCCTCTCCCCAAAAAAAAAAAAAAAAGCAAATGTTACGGATAAATAAACAAAATAATAAAAATACACCTGTTAAAATCGTTTTGCAAAAAAAGCCTCCCCTAAGGGGGGATGAAAAATAAAAAGGATTGAAATGAAAAAACAAACAAACAAACAAACATACAAGGAAACAAACACCAAACGAATTTACCGACGCGTCCAAGAGAACAATTAGTTTGATAAACACAACAAACGCGCCGTTAATAAGGAGAAAAAATAATAATTTAATATAATTTTTAAGTTGGTATCACTGATAATTACTTAATTATGCGTTTTTCAAAACCAAAACAAAAAAGGCAACAAGACGATTTGTTTTAATCTATCGACCAATCATCATCATTTGCAATATCATTACATGTTCGTGTGCATTTTTCTTACACGCGTTCATTTTTACACCTTGTACGCCATTTTTTTTTTTTTGTTAATTTGAAGATGACGTCACCGCGGGTAAAAATAATAATAATAATAATAATAATTATCGCTGTCGGTCACTCTCTCTCGAATATTGCGTTGCTTTTTTTTTTTGACGGTGATGAGTCTCCCCGTTATGTACAACACAATTACAATCATGAGAAAGTTTTTGCAAATTAAAAACAACTACAACCAACTAACTACAGGTGTGATGATGGTTTTTTTAAAAAAACGTTATTATTAATAATTTTTTTTTTTGGCGCGCGACCGGAAATCGGTAACTAAATTCCTACTAGTTCCACGTCTTTTACGACACTCACGTTCAACCTTTTTCATCTTTTAAAATTACTTAACGGTTTTTTTTTGTTTTGTTTTATCGACGAACGTGAAGGAAAGAACTCAGTTATTTCAAAAATCCTTTACAGGAGCTCACATACGCAACTTTCTACCGCCATTTTTTAGTTTGTTTGTCGGTCAATTACAACACAAACAATCCTTTCACGCATCCAAATCATTTAACGGTTAAAACAAAAAAAAAAAAAAAAAAAAAATTAATTCCACGTTTGTTTTTTTTTTTTCCTATTTCAACTTTCAATTCGTAAATTATTTTCCAATTACATTTTTTTTTTGTGCTTGTATTAAATTGTGTCGAAATTACGGTGCAATAATGGTAATGATAATAATAATAATAATAATAATAATAATAATAATAATAATAAAAATAATAAAATTCATTTCAAATAATTTCCTGGTAGTAAAAAAGTGACGATTATAAAAATGACGACGCGTAAAAAATTGATTCGAAACAATATATATATATATGAAATCGCCATTTATGCGTGACACTTTACCGAAGTGTCACGCATAAAAATAATAATAATGATAATAAAATATGAAAAGAAAAAAAAAACGAACGAGAAAAATTTAAAATAAATAAAAAAATATTTGCGTGAGAGAATTTTGACGCAGAATTTCAAAATTTTTTCAACGAAATTGAAACGTGAAATTTTTAAACGTGGAATTAGATCAATCAAAAACCCGCAAATCGACCGATCGCTAAGTTTTAAAGTAACAAAAAAAAGAAAACAAAACAAAATTTCCACCTTTTATTGTTTTTCGACCTAAAAAAAAAAAAAACTTTTTGAAACAACATTTTCTTTCTTTTTTTTACGGCAACAACAGATTTTCAACACAACAGATGGTTTTAAATCATCATTCGTACCTTTGTTTCCATTTTTTTTTTTTTTTTTTTTTTTTTTTGATTCTTTTAATGTGACATTTGCAATACGTGAACCACTTTACACACACGCATCCCAATTATTTCCCAACGACCTACTTCTCTCCTATACGTTATTATTATTCATTTCCGATCGACTTTTTTTTTTAATTTCATCAAACCTACTAAACACGTTTTTTAATACCTTACGCGATTACGAATCTTTCCCATACTCTCTTCAATTCTCATTCAAATAACGAATATCAATAATAATAATAATAATAATAATAATAATAATAATAATAATAAACAAATAATAAAAAATAAAACGGAAGTAAACAACTCGACATCCTTTAGGCTATCCTTTTGTGAAAGTTATTATTAGTATTAATAAATGACTTTCTCGAGATCTCCCCCCAAACAAGAAAGAACGGGGGGAGAGGGAGGGGACATTAATTCCCACGAAACCCCTCCCCCTCCAACCTACCCTTCCCCCCCAAAAAAAAATTTAAAGCTGTCACATTACATTGATTCTGACAAGTTTAAAATCGAAACCAGAACTAACGATTGTCACAAAATATTAATAATAATAATAATAATAATAATAATAATAATAATGATGATGATGATGATGATGATGAAGATGATGATGATGAGCACAATAATTTTAAATGCAAATAACCAACGGTTATTTATAATTTAAAAAAATAATAATAATAATACGCGAATCTTCTCTTACCACAACAACAACAACAACAACAACAACAAAAACCGGATTTTTAAATCGTACAATTATTATTATTATTATTATTATTATTAATAATGATGATGATGATGATGATGATAAACCGTTATCAATTATTTAATTAAATATTATTATATGTGTGTGTGTGTCGTTTAAAAAAAAATTTCACGTACGGAATGCATAATTAAATATAGAAAATTTCTAATCGAATGAATACATATTAATAATAATAATAATAATTAAACATTTGGAAAAATCTCTTGTTATTATTTAAAAAATTAGTGAAAACTATTAATTAATCATTTACAAATATTATTATTATTATTATTATTATTATTATTATTATTATTATTATTATTATTATTATTAAATTTCGCACGGATCGATAAATAAAGTTTGTTTTGAAAAAAAAAAAAAAAGCGGTCAAAATGAAATTCTACGTAATTAAAAAAAAAAAAAAAAGGTCGAAGGGGAGTAATGAATGGAGGAGGCTGGGAGGTGGGAACCGGACCGATGATTATTCGGGGGGGAAAGGGGTAAAATATTAATTGAACCGTAATTAGTGATTTAATGATTTTAAAAAAAAAAATTATATATCGATGAAATAATAATAATAATAATAAGTACGTACGTACGTCGAATGCAATTAGAGTGTACGACAAACAAAAAAAAAAAAAAATGGCGGAAAAATTATGACCGTTACGATAAACAAAGATTTAATTTCATTAATTATTTTTGCTACCATTTCATTTTGCCCTTAATTTTTTTTTTTTAAACCGTCATCTTTCGAATAATAATAATAATAATAATAATAATAATAATAAAGTAATTATAATTTCGTCATTATATTAACATTAAATAATGATTCGTGAGCCTTAAACCCTTTCGATTATTATTATTATTATTATTATTATTATTATTATTATTTTTATTATTAAACTTTAACAATGCAAATAATTAAAAAAAAAATTGTCATAGAGAAATAAAGTCGAAATGATAATAATAATAATAGTTCACGAAATTAAAAACAATGGAGGGAGAGCGTGCGAGAGAGAGAGAGAGAGAGAGAGAGAGAGAGAGAGAGAGAGAGAGAATATGTCTACCGAGCAGAAGCTAAAAAAGAGAAAAAAATCAATTAATTTTTTCCGTTATAGACATCAACACTTGACACAGATCTTAATTATCTTCAATGCCCTTAATTAAACACACTTTTAATTTTTTTTTTTTTTTTGCTGCCCTCAACGCCTACAATTTTTTCGGGATTGGAAACTTCTAGAAACAAAAAAATTTTTTTAACGACGTCAAAAATAAACAATAGCAAAAAAAAAAAAAAGTCAAATTCGATCGAATTTTCCAGATGAAGAAGAAGAGAGCATTCGAATATAATGCACCTTGGCATTAAATACCTTGAGAATAAGAAAATAATGATAATAATAATAATAGTAAAAATTCAATTGTTATCATTTGTCACGGTAATTTATCACCGTAATTTTTTCTCTCATTCTTTCTTTATCCTCTCTTATGTGAGTTTTAAAAATAAATGCCAACCGTAACGATCGCTCGTGAAAAAGAAAGAAAAAAAAACGTGGCACGAGATAATGTACTTTTAATTTTTAAAATTTTTTAACGGTAACGTCAGAGTAATTTTATTTTTTGTTTGCTTTCTTTCTTTTTTTTATTATTTAAAATTTCAAAAAAAAAAAAATTTACTTAAGTTGTGCGACTCTAAACTTTATAATGGAAACAAACACACGCACGCACACACATGATGTAAAATCAACTTGGAATTTAATTTAAAAGTTTTGACTTAACAAAATTATTCAATATGTTTTCATTTTAAACATCTTGTTAAAACAACCTTCTTTCCTTCCTTTCTTACTTCCTTCCATTCTTTCTTTCTTTCATTTGTTTCGTAATCAAAAACCATCAAGTTTATTTTAAAAAGAAGTTAATAAAAGCGGAAATCAAAAATTACTCTATGAAAAATCATTTTTAAAAAAAGGCGCGAAAAAACCACAATTTCAAAAAAAAACAAAAACAATAAAAAATGGCGAAAAAACCAAAATTTAAAAAAAAAAAAAAAAGCGCGAAAAAACCACAATTTCAAAAAAAACAAAAACAATAAAAAATGACGAAAAAACCAAAATTTAAAAAAAAAGGCGCGAAAAAACCAAAATTTAAAAAAAAGATAACAAAAACAAAAAAAATGGCGAAAAAACCAAAATTTCAAAAAAAGGCGCGAAAAAACTAGAATTTCAAAAAAAAGGCGCGAAAAAAAACCAAAATTTCAAAAAAAAAAAAAGCGCGAAAAAAAACCAAAATTTCAAAAAAAAAAATAAAAATAAATTTGGAATATTATTTTTGAGAATTGCGATAAAATTTGCTGCAACATTTTGCTACAATTAAAAAATTAATTTTTGTTTCCTTAAAATAATTTGCTACAGTTTAAATCATCGGGAGAGAAAAATAAATAAATAAATAAATTCATGCATTGTTTAATGATAAAAATAATAATGACTGTAAAAAAATACATATTACGAAAGTTTTATCATTATTATTATTATTATTATCATTAAGCGACTTTCTACAATCATCAAAACTTTTGTTTGTTTGTTTGTTTGTTTGCAAAATAATAATAATAATAATAATAAAATATGTTTTGGAAAATTACTTAATTCGTATACTTAAAAATTTTTTTAACCGTCACCGTCATCATTATTATTGTTATTAATATTGTTTCTTATTTTATTAAAAAGTAGCAGAGTGAAATTTCGAAAGAAGAAGAAGAGAAAAAAAAAGAAGAAGGAAGAAGCTTTTTTTTTTTTTTTTTTAATTGACTTTTATTTTATTTTGTATTTAATTAACAATCACGCAACAATCGAATTCTATTTTACATACAAACGAAAACAAATTCTCTCATCTTTTCTGTCTTATTGTGCAACGATATTTTTTTTAGAAAAAAAAAAAAATCGACGTTACGTAATTTTTATTAACATACTTATAAATAAAAATTATCGATAAAAAAAAAAAAAATGTTCCACCGCAGCAACAAACAACAAACAAACAAACAAACAATGATTTATTTAACGTACGGAGGATACGATTAATATTTTAGAGAAAAACAAAAAAATTATTTCAACGAAACAGACCATTAATTTTTCAAACACGGTTTGATATTTACACACGTACCAACTTTAAAAAAAAAAAAAAGATTGTCGGTTGAAAATCGGGAAACGGAAGTGTAGGAGAGGGAATATAAAAGGTAAAGGTCATTACGAATAATTATTTTCCTTTTTTCTTTTTTAAACGTGGAAAAAAAAAAGTCAAAAAGCGAATCGTTGCTCCCAATTAAGTCCAACAACAAATTCATAAAAAAAAAATTACAGGATGCCAGCCATGTTGGTTTATATCACGTGACTAACGACTGGATAAATTTTTTTTTTAAAAAAACGGCAACCCTGCATTACTATCACCCGGTATTAAAAAAAAAAAAAAAAAAAAAAAAAACGTTAACATCGTTAAGTTTTTAAACGTGACGATCTGGAGTAAAAACCAAACCAAAAAAAAGGAAAAAGAGAGGGGGAGGAAAGGGGGTGAAGGGGGAAAACGAAATTAAAAATAAATTTAGCTGGACACCAAAAAACTCAAACACACACAAAATTCCAACCTTTCAAAATATTATTACGTGTCAATTTGAAATCGTGACGACCGACTATACACGTGAACGAATCTTATTATTACCCACCACTATCTAACTCATCAGTGTTATGTCTTCTCTTAAACCAAGGTCATTACGTACCTGAGAAGTAAAAAAGTAAGAAAGAAAAGATTAAACAAGGGAATCTTATTTTAACGTCAGATGTTTTATTCAGATTAACCATTTAAAAAAAAAAAAAAAGAAAAGAAAACAACTAACGTAAAGAAAGAAAGAGAGAGAGAGAGAGAGAGAAAATTTTTACTGTCATTACCAGCATTAATCTTTCTTTTTTCAAATATGGCCGACCCGTGGTTTCCGGTTAAAAGATTTACATTACAAAATAATAAATTATATACGTGTATATATATATATATATAAAAATTTTTTTTTTTTTTTAAAATATAATTTTGACGTAACTTTTTCCCTTTTCAATCGGCAGGGAAATTTTTTTTTTTTTTTTTTATTTTCCCTGCATTTTAATTTAACTTTCAATTATATAACAAAATAATAATAATAATAATTGGCATTATTTGCAATAAATTTAAAATGTAAGAATCGTTTTAAATTTAAATGTCATTAACGTTCCCACAATTCAAAAAAAAAAAAAAAAAAAAAAAAAAAAAAAAAGAAATTTTCCGTTGGGGAGCGGCCATGTTAATTCTTTGTATTATTTCATTTGTATTACGAACGTAACGAGTTTTCCTTTTGTTTCCGTAAAATGTTTTTGCGGTATAATGTCGACCTAAACAAACATACAAATCGTTTTGCATAAATAAAACGTGATACGATAATTAATATTTTTGTAAAACCGCGCGACATTTTCACACGTACGCCGCGTAACACAACAAACGGAAACGGAAAAAAGAAAACGGATTTTCCAAACGTCTCGGATGTAAAGAATGAAAATAATAATAATAATAATAATTCGTGATAATTTCAATACGTATGCGAATGACCGCATATCACCACCTGTCACGTGTATTATTGCGAAAATCGATATTAACACCTGAATACCTGAAAATTTTCTTTTTTTAAACAATTATTCTACTTAACTAGGAAATTGAGCAATACCTTTTTTAAAAACCGTGCTTTGAATATTTTTAAATATATATTTCGATCGTTTTATATTCATTTTTTCAAAAGACAATTAATCATACATGTTATCCGTTTGTTGTTTGTCTTAACAATCAGGTCATGAAAAAAAAAAAAAAAAAAAAAAAAAAAAACGTGGTAGTAGTAAATGACTAAAACGTCTTATGGTCGCGCACCGTGGTTTTTTTTATCTGATACAACAATTCATTCACGTGGTATATACAAGGGAACCTCTTTCTCTCTCTCTCTCTCTCTCTTTCTGTGCCTTGTACTTGAACCTTGTATTAACATTGAGATAATTTTTTTTGTTCTCTCTCTCTCTCTCTCTCTTTCTCTTTACTAACGGTTACTTTTTAAGGCACCTTAAAAAAAAAAAAAATTTCAAGGATATTTATAACACACCCGCCGTATTTGGTTGTAGGGAAGAAATAAATAAATCTATGCACAATAATACTTTTCATTCCAGTCAAGGTCTCCCTCTCTCTCTCTCCCTCCCTCTCTCTCTCTCCCTCTCTCTCTCCCTCTCTCTCTCTCTCTCTCCCTCTCTCTCTCTCACTCACTACAACAAAAAAAAAGGACGTAAAGGATTACAATATAATCCTTAAATTATTAATAGTCAACTATAAAAATAATTGCATGGTATTAAACGTTCGAGACGTTTAAAAGAAAAACTTATTTGTTAGTTTGTCAGTCATGTACAATAATGCAAAACATAATAATAATAATAATAATAATAATAATAATAATAATAATAATAATAATAATAATAATAATACTAATAATACTAATAATAATAGAAAAGAAATAGAAATAGAAAAAAAATCGACCGAGACTCATTTACTTTTTTTGCGTGTCCTTATGTATGTATGCATACATGGAAAAATTAACGTGGCACTAGAGAAAAAACGATTTGACATTAAAATGACGTGTACGTTTCGTAAAATATTTACGTGATTCGTAAATGTTTTGCGTTTTCTTAACTCTCGAGTCAATCACAGACAAAAAATAAAATAAAAAAAAAAATTTTTTACCATGTTTAAAATTTTGCAATTTTTTTTTTTTTTTTTTGTCTGTCTGTAACCGAAATCGATGACCTTAATAATAATAATAAAAAAGAAATTTTATTATTATTATCATCGTTAAAAAAAAAAAAAAATTAAATTTACAATTAATGTGTATTTATATTTAATGTCACGGATGCCAATTACAAAATAAAATTTAATGAAAAAAAAAAAAAAAAAAAATTGGGTTACGAGTGATAAAAGGTCGATTTTTTTTTTTTTTTTAAATTTTGATAACACATAAAAATTTGGGATTGAATTTTTTTTTTCCTTTTTAATTGTTCAATTAATTAAGTAATTAACTGAATAATAATAATAATAATAATAATAATAATAATATTGATAAAAATAATAATTTAATTAATATCGATTATAAACACTTTAAAGAAATTAATTAATTAATTAATTACACGTATCGACAATACACGCATTATTCTTCCACACGTAAAAATCGTAATTAATATTTATTTCGTTTGTAATGTTGGCAACATCATCGTATCGCGAATTAAAAGTGGCGTAAGACAATAATTTTTTTTTTTTTGGGGGATGATTACACACATTCACCTTTTCGACTGTTCGATTTGATTAAAGATTTTTAGAGTTTTTAAGTAAAAAAAAAAAAAAAAGAGAAAAAAAATTCGATTTCGTCACGATGGAATAATGACGTCACGCCATTTTCTTTTTATCCAAAAAAAAAAAAAAATACTCTCTCTTTTTTTTTTATTATAATACTTCCTCTTATTTCCACGTTAAAAAAAAATTAATTTTAAATAAGTTATTTGGAAAAGAAAAAAAGATGCACACAAATGACGGTAGTAGTCGTTATTATTAAAATACAATGAGAGAGAGAGAGAGAGAGAGAGAGAGAGAGAGAAAGAGAGAGAGAGAGAGAGAAACAACGTACGTACACAATGCGAAGGCCGATAATTGAAAAGAAAGTTTTTTTTTTTTTAACTTAAAAAATGATTAACGCGATTGTTTTAAATTTAAACTCATTCTTTTCCCATTTTTTTTTCTTTTCTTTTCTTTTCGAGCAAGGTGAATGAGTTGATATCTTAAATTCACAAATTGTTTTACTACCGTAAATAACTTCCGGAAAGTAGGGAAAATTCTAGAAATTACCAAAAGGGGATATGAAGAGACCGAACAAAGCTTTTCTTTCTTTAATTTAATCCCTGCGGAACGTATCGAGTTTATAATCAATGGGAAAACCCTTTGATTGAGTGAAAGTTTTTTTAATTAGAACAAAATGGAAGAGAAAAAAAAAAAAAATAATAATTTTAATGGCACTCATCATGACTTTTTTTTTTTTTTTCTAAAATTTTGTCAGACGTTATAACGATTCGATTAAGTACATTCGAAAGTAATAATAATAATAAATTATATCACTGACAAATAAATAAAAAAAAAATGAATAAAATTTTGTATCGACCACAAATCTATGAACGTGAATCAGAAGCGTGACACAATTAAAGAATAGGATGTGGTCAGGAGTATAATAATAATAATAATAATTAAGAAAATTTCGATTGAAAACTGATGACGCCAAAAAAAAAAAAAAAAAATCAATTTTTCACGTTTTGATACAGTTTAGGGCATTCAAATAATAATAATAATAATAATAAATGGCGCTACTACAAATAAAATTTAAAAAAAACGCACGCACGCACGCACGCACGCACGTTTATACGTATATTTATAACGTGGTATTAGAACGACAGCAAATAAATCAACGAGGTCATAAATCATCAACAGCATCTCAGATCGTTAAAAAATTGTATCTTGTATTCTTTCTCTCTCTCTCTCTCTCTCACTCTTTCTCTCTCTTATCTAAACCTTTACTCAAAATTTTAAAAAGTAATAATAATAATAATAATAATAAATGGGAAAATAACAAAATTAATAACAATACAAAATTTTTAGTTTCTTTTAACAACAACTCATTCCATTCCTTGCATAATTTTTTGGCATCGATGATGGTAGTGCCATTGTAACAAAATCACTTTCTTCTTACGTAACATTATCTTTAAAAAAAATTTTTTTCCCTCCAAAAAAATTCTAACCGTCGGTATTTAAAAAAAAAAAAAAAAAATTATTTATTTAACATTTAAGTGGATTCTCGTTCTTCAAATTAGGCAACAACAACAACAACAAAAATTTTTTTTTTCAAACGCATAATATTTGTTGTTACTAATTTTTAAAACAAACTCGAGAAGGAGGGAAAGAAAAAAAATTTTTTTTTTTGTAACACGTGCACACGTGTCCGTTTAGTTAAATAACAACAACAACCACCATCATCATCATCATTTATTTATTTTTCTTTCTTCCCACACGTTCTACGTCTTTGTATATTTTTCTCCGGAACCAAACCAACCTAAAATTCTTTTTTTTTTTTTTTTTTTTTTAAATAAAAAATTTAACGTATCGGTGACCATCGTCCCCATCATCATCATCATCATCATCAAAAAAACACCGATGGGTAACAACACAATTCCCACAGTGCAAACCTCTAACCGGATGCCAAAAATAATAATAATAATAATTACTTCTTTGTTTTTATTAAAACTCCCCTTTTGTGAATCTTGTTATCTCATGCGGGGAGGGGATCGGGGGAAAGAGGGGGGGGAAATTTGACGGTTCGTCTCGCTTATTTTCTTAGATAATTTTCAAATAAATTTTCTTTTTTTTTTTTTTTTATTGTTATTATCATTATTAACGCAACAGTTAACCAAAATAGAATTCTACAACGCATTACGATTAAATTCATTAATAGGCTCCCATACGAAAATAATAATAATAATAATCGAATCGAAATATTTTCGTTACCTGTTCACGATCACGACCTTCTCTTAAAACGAAATGATTTTATACACAAATAAAATCAAATACTTTTACAAATAACGTTACCGGAAGTGACCAAATAAGAAAATACAACGCGATGAAACCGGAAACGGGGGGGAAACAAAGAAAATTTTTCAAAAATACTCCTTCACAAAGTTTATAATTATAAACGAGATGCTTCAAGTTAAAAAAAAAAAAAACAATAACAATATTTATTATTATTATCATTTCACTACGACCGGAATCGAGCGAATGGAAAAAAAAAAAAAAAAAAAAATCTAATGAAAATAAATAATCAAGTTAAACAGATGAAATTTTTTTTTTTTTATAACCTCGTACACGTGGCCCATCTGGAATTCCAAAAGCAACCAAAAGTTTTTTAAAGGTATATATTATTATTACCATCGTGAGTTCCTTACTGCAACTTAACAATTTCGCTCTCTTACTTTTTTTTCCCTCTTCAAGGTTATTATTCGCCTAGAGCATTTATATATTATTATTATTATTACGAGACACTCGCCAATGCTTTTACTTCTTTTAAAAAAAAAACTCATTAATAATTTTTTTTTAAGTGTTTAATTACTCTTAGTTTTATTTAATACCCTTCACGAATACAAATGAGTATAAAAAAAAAGTTTAATAATTAAAAAAAAAGAAAAAAAAGGGAAAAAAAGTATTAAACAAAGAAACCACAGATATTTAGGAAATAATAATAATAACAATAATAATAATAATAAATTAACCCACGCTTTACCATTATTAGTCTTTTTGGTATTAAAAAAAAAAAAGTATTTTTAGCCTTTAATAAAACATGTTCGACTTATAGATAAACAAACAAACAAACAAACAAACAAACAAACAAACAAAATATTTTAAAACTCATAAAAAAAAAAAAAAACGAAAATCATTTATTTCCAATACGCGGCGTTTGTTTTGTTTTTTTTTTTTTTTTTTTTTTTTTTTAACAAAGGTTGGTAACTTGAATTTTTTATAAAAGAACATACGTATATAAATCAGGGGAGCCAACCTAAAAACGAGTAAGCAATAAATTGATAAATAATCGTGGTTGTTTAAAATTTTTAAAAACAATCAATGGATCATTTAAAAGACAAACATAACAATAACCTAACGGTTGTGGTTTACGACGACGACAACAACAACAACAACAACAAACTTAATGAATTTGTTTCTACATAACATAACGGAATTTAAAATTAAATTTTAAAAATATTTTTTAAGTTCGACTTTTCTGAAAGGATTAAAAAAAAAAAAAAAAAAATTTTTTATCTCACCAGGTTAACATCAACGTGAATCATCGATAAAAATATTAGAAATCTTGAAATCGTGTAAGACCTTACATAAAACAAACAGATAAAAAAAAAAAGGATTTTTCTTATCATTGTTATCAGTTTAATGTTTTCATCAAACAAACAAACGTTTATCAATTTGCAATTTGGGTAAAATTAAATTTTAAAAACCTAAAAACTTTCTCTAGTTCCACGACAAAAACATTTTAAATAACGAAAGCCTAAAACAACGAATCTCTAAAAAAAAAAACTACCCCAATCTTATATATTGAAAGAAACAACGCCTCGATTCTTTCGAATAAAAAAAAAAAAGCAGCAGAAACAACAACAACAACAACAACAACAACAACAACAACAACAACAACAACAATAATAATAATAATAATAATAATAATAATAATAATAATAATAAAAGCCAACGGCCATAGCGTGCTGGTCACACCGGTTCCCGTACGATCACCGAAGTTAAGCAGCATCGGGCGTGGTGCAAACTTGGATGGGTGACCGTTTGAGAACGCCACGTGCTGTTGGCTTAAAAAAAAAAAGAGCAAAAAAATGAGAACAAGACAAAGTAAGAACCAAAAAACAAATCTTGTTCTACTGTCGACCTGAGGCAGCTCGACGAGAACGTGAATTTCACTGCTTCTGACCCTGGCCACTCCAAAGATGTTAGTCACCGGAGCCCAGTTCAGGAGACAAATCGTTTCCATCGAAAAAGACGGACTCAGGAAGACCTTCAAGAATTGATGTGGTGCTATCTTATAATAAGTGGCACCACCGAAATTCGAGTATTTGTCCCTAAGGAATCGGGTAGAAACCTCGGATAAATACTTAAAAACTCCGACAAGTAGCCTTGTCGTGTTTAATGGTGGATAATAATAATAATAATAAATATTCAATCTCGAAAACTAATCTTAAAAAAAAAAACAAAAAGTCATTGTCAATGTATTTATTAACCCTTAAGTTAAAAAAAAAAAAACAAGAGAATTTTAAATTGACTTATGATAAATTCAACCTACGAATAAAAAGGAACAATTTAAAATCTAAACCTAAAACCTGTTTTTAACATTAAATAAATAAATAAAAAAAAACAATCAATGGATTATTTTAAACATTTAAAAAAAAAAAAAAAAAAAAAAAAAAAAAAAAAACGTTACGTTAGAAAACCCACGCACAAACAACAACAATTCAAAATTCATAATCTTCTTTTATACTACCACTACCATACCGAGATCCATTATCATCATCATCATCACTGAACACATTAAAAAAAAATTGATATAATGGTTGTTGGTTCGCAACTTTAGTTTTAGGGGGCAACAAGTTTCATTTAGGGAACATATTAAAAATCCTTAAAAACTTTTCAAATCTTTGTTAATTAATTGTGGCATGCCGCCGTTATTTAAACTAAAAGAAAACCAACAACAACTTTTTATATATGGCAAAGGGAAAACATTCGCAACAATTTTTTTTTTTCTGTTTTGTTTAACACATTCAGATAGCCGTAAAAGAAAATTTAAATTTATGTTAATCGTAATGCAAAAAAAACACCGCTCGAGTAAATTTTTTCTCCTTTTTCTCTTTTTAAACTTATCCACAAGCATCATAAATTTAATAAATAATAATGATAATACTACGTGTACCTGTACGCGGTTAGTCACGTTTAAAAATAAAACGTTTTATGCATATAACATATTCAACGGTAAAATAATAATCATCCTAGACCATCACAATAAGCATTTTAAAATAATAATAATAATAATACCTATTTTTTCACGTGTATATAACAATATGAAAATGATTGCGACATTCATCATAGTATCTCTCTCTATCTCTCTCACACACACACACACACACATGCTCCACTTACTTCTCGATGCATGAATATTTTATAATTCGAAATTAATTTTTTTTTTTTTTTTTTGAAAAAGAATAACCGTAAAGACTTGGGTCGTATTCGTACCTCCTCCCTTCATTCTTTTTTTTTATCATCACAATGAAAATAAAAAAAAAAAAAAAAAAAATTTTAAATCAATTACTACGACATGTGCACCCCACCAATCTCCATCTATCAATTTTCTTAAGCCTATCCTTAATGCCTAAATTTAAAACGTACGACGACTCAACCGCCATTAATCGTATAAGAAATCGTTTGTTAAATAATATTTTATTGTTGCCTTAAACTCATTCTCGAAAACATGTACAAACGTACGTACAAACAACGAGAACAAAAAAAAAGAAATTTTGATCGGCGATAATAATAATAATAATAATAATATTCTAACAAAGTTAATTTTTTGTTAAAGGCATCAAAACCCATTGACCCCAAAGTATTTTATTTCTTCATCGAATATTTTCGTATCATTCAAAAAAATCTCGTTTGTTGTAAAAAAAAAAAAAAAAATAATAATAATAATAATAATAATAATCATAATAATAATAATAATAATAATTGCTTCAAGTAAAACACACGCCAGGATTGAAAATTTTTACAGTTAATTCATATGCTTACATTATAAGAACATGAAGAAAAAATGGTTGTGTGTGTGTGTGCGCGCCCTGAATAAATTCAACACTTTTAGGTGACGTTTATGTGTTTTATGTAAATACTCAAACGTACCGCAACAAACACAAACAAACAAACATCCGTTAAAAATCAGTAAAAATTTTTTTTTTTTTGTTACAAATCTCTCTCTCTCGCATCTGATAAAAGTAGTCGTCGTTTAGAAAGAATACATACACACACACGTAAGATTGTAATTAATATAATTATTAAAATAATAATAATAATAATAATAATAATAATAATAATAATAATAATATTCGTGAGTATCTATCTTTCTAAAAAAAAAGAAAACTGTGAAATTAAAAAAAAAAAAAAAATCTCACCGCAGCATCTTATAATTAACACCGTATAAAAATTTTAAATTTTGTTTTTTTTTTAATGTTTTTATTCATTTCCAAAATGGCGGACGCGAAAAAAAGGGAAACTTTGTTACGTAAAAAAAAAAAAAAACTTCGACCCCTGCGATTTCAAATTGTTCAATCGCAACATTTCCACGCAAAATAATAGAGAGAATGAATTTACAAAAAAAAACAAATCTATAAATCATTAAAATACGAAACAAAAACCAATATTAAAAAATATAGCCTTGGGAGTATCGATAATAAAATGCCGGCTACCTGTTTATACGACGAATGTAATTAATAATCAGGTTTTATTTGATTCACATTGGCGAGATACTTCATCATCATCATCATCATCATAGGTTTTTTACTCAGGTTCGTATCGAATTGCATTTTACGTTGTTAAAAAAATATCAACTTAACATGAATATGTGAACTCTGAGAAGAAGCGTTAACAAACGAACGAATTTCCCTGAATTTTTTACATTTCAATAGAAACACTTTAGAGATGATCCTTAAGGATTTTTAATAAAATTAACGTTCGTACTATAACTTAACGTTTTCATCATTAGTATACTCGTTTACGTTTAATATGGAATGAAAACCGAACGTTTAATGCACGGGAGGAAATTGAGTGAAATTAAATGGCGGGCCATTGATTTAAATATGACCTCCTTGCAAGAATGATCGTATCCATTAACCCAGAGCATAAAAATTGTTTTACGACATATATAATCAAATTACATTCCGGTCATAGGGTTTGAGCAATGTTAACGTGTTACGAAATAATAATAATAATAATAATTTAAATTTTGTTCATGAAAATCTCCCGTAACGTAGTTTTACTATTTTTTTTGTGAATGTATTTTAATAAAGTTTTGATTTCTTCCGTCATTAATAATAATATCTAGTGACATTGTTCGTGTTTGTCCTCCATCTTTAAAAAAATACTTTTAAATCGACATGGATTTTTATATCATGTAGTTTTATCGACCGTTACGGTACTTTCCCTTCTAGTCGTGAACAAGCCATTGTCCTTAACCGTTGAATTAGAAATTGTACTTGAGGACTTGTTATTATTATTATCGTGATCCGTAACGAAGGACATAAAACAACTATCAAAAGAAGATTGTACGAAACTTGAGAATCAATTTGTTTGTGTACCTGAAGAATTCGACACCGAGGCCAATGAAATTTTTCATCTCTATCAGAGTTTAAATTGAAAATTTGTTTTGTAAAAAAAAAAAACCAAAAGCAGTACTAAATTAAAAAAGAATTAGAAGAAAAAAAGAAGCTTTTGATGTTATTTTATAACCCCGATTTCCCCTCCCCCTTTCCCCCCACAAAACTAACAATACCTTAAAATAAACCTAATAAAATTTTGTCAATAGAAATTTTTTCTAAATTCGACGAGGAAACATTTGAAACATAATTAAAAAAAAAAAAAAAAAAAAATACCTGAAAAAGTTTCGGATGGACGGTTAACAAAAATAACTTATTAAAAAAAAAAAACAGGTAGCGAAACAGGTTCAAAAAAAAAAAGAAAAGTACCGTCTAATAATTAAAATAACCGAATCAATAGACGACACAATTGAATGTTTTAAATAAAAAAAAATTATTAATTTACATAAAATCAAAAGGATTCGTACCAAAAAAAAAAGGTAAGAAAAAAAAGGATAAAAAGGCTTTCACCAAAAGTCTACAAAAAAAAAAAATAAAAAATGTTAGCAAAGTTATTCAAATGTAAATTTTTTTATTGACCCTGAAAAGTTTTTAATATTCCAGACGATTTTTTTTTTTTGGAGAAAATTTCTCTTTAGTCCTATTCAATACGAAACAAACAATAAAATTATATTTTTACTTTTTATATTATAGGTACCAACCTAAAATTTTTTTAATAATAATTAATGGCAGACGATCAATAGAAAATGTCTATTGTAAATACGCACGTTTTTAAAAAAATTAAAAATAACTTTTGAAAAAATTATGACCGTTGGATTATGCCTACCGTAAAGGTTTTTTTGGCAGGTACAAAAAAAAAAAAACGTTAGAAAATGAGTTTTTAAAAAAAAAATTTTCTTAACAAAACATTTTTCCTTCTTTGTTATACGGATTTAACACGACTTGGGCGTGAAAAACTATACTAAAGAATATAAGGTATTGATATGGCCACGTTTTGATTAAAAGATAAAAAAAAATCTACCTAAACGCACTCGAAATAGATTCGCCCTTACAACGCAGCAGACATTTTACGTGTAAAATAAAAGGAACGCATAAAAAATCTCAAAATGTTTCTGGTATTTTCAAAAAGCAGATGCCTCTTAAAAAAATAAATTTTGTGTGAAAAATGTTTCGAAGATGCGAAAGGTATGGCATTTAAATTTTTAAAAACAAACTAAAATGTTACATAAGATTTTAAACAATTCATCCAATCCAATTAAATTTGAGACACCCTAACAATCAAAAATATTCGTTACAAACAATTTCGTTATAACCTGAATTTAATAAAATTGTAAACAAAAACAAAACTCAATCATTGGTAAACGTAAACCAACCTTAGAAACCTGAAAAAGTTTTTTATCATGTCGTTGAGTGTACGTACGCCACCATACAATACACAACAACAAAAAGGGATGGAAGGGTATAATTTTACCGCGCGTAAAGGAACTACACCTGGCAGGTATAAACAGGTATGGAAGAAGAAGAAGAAAAAGAGAGATAGAAGGGCCTTGGTAGAGTTGCTAGAGGGCAATGGACCCAGATTTTGTTTTAAGTCACAGTCCATCGAATGCATGCACACTACTCACTGCTCCTCTCTCTCTCTCTCTCTCTCTCTCTCTCGTTTTTTAAACCCGTTTTTAGCGTCTCACGTTTGTAATTATTATTATTATTATTAAAAATTATTTATACGAATTAAGTAATATTAAAAAAAAAAAATCTCTTACCTTTTAGAGAATAGAAGAACAAAAATAAAAGAGCGTAGAATTCCATTTTTTTTTTTTTTTTAAAAACAACACTTAACAGTATATACAAATGAAAACAAACAAAAAAAAAAAAAAAAAAAACCAAAACAAAAAAAAAAGTCGTTGGAAATAAATCACTACGATTGCACTAAACACTAAATACAATTTTTTTTTTTTTTACTTTAAAATCTTATCCTTTGTATTATATAAAAATCGAACACACTAACTGGAAAAAATCCTAAACTTTTGCTGGAACTTAAATTCTTCACATAAGTACATTCCTGAAATTGAAAAATATGGATTTTTTTTATTAATAAACATAAAATATTTGCTCCTTCTCCTCCTCTTCCTCCAAAAAAAAAAAACATGAGGTATCAAATATAAGCGATATATGGATAAACATTTATTTAAACTCTACATCATTAAACACGACAACCATTACAATAACCTCCAACCACGGAGTGAAAAAAAAAAAAAAAATTTCAAAATTCCAAAGACATATAATTGTAAAGGATGGGTAACCTAAGGCGAATCACCTGGATGAATAAAGAATCAGACTTTAATATAAAAAAAAAATTGATGCCATTTCATATAACAACAACAATCTACACACACACACACACACACACACACTGACTTGGTCAATTGTGTTATTGTATTTTAAAATTTATTATTAATAATCCAAGAATAAATTATAAAGTCGCGTCCGTAGCATATATATAAATGTAATAAAATTTTTTTTTTATTTAATCGGAGTACAAAAAAACTAAATTTTCCCCAACGACCGCCATGTTGTAAATTAGGAAACGTTTACAATACGTATTATTGGTTGAAAAGCGGAAAATTTACACTTTGATGAACTTTTTTTTTTTTTAGCAAAAAACGACGTAGTTGTAGATTAAATTAACTCATCGAATAAAATTAAAGCATTTGATAAAATAAATTTCAAAGGAATTAAAAAAAAAAAAAAAATACACGAAGCAACTTTTTTTTAATCTCGAGCGTCACGATCTAAATCCCATATCCCTCCGGCTTCCGAAATAAAACAAAAAAAAAAAAAAAAAAAAAAAAGAGAAAAGGAAAAAACATGAAAAACTTTTAAAAAGTGGCAGGCATCAAGTCAAAAATCAAATGTCTGACACGGTACACAATTAAACAGGAAGTTGTCGGGGAGGGGGGTTGTGCTTAGTTAAAAAAAAAACTCAGGTTTAACCACGAACCCTCTTAAAACACCTGCCAGAACCCCAAAAAAAAATTATTACACTTTGTAAGTATAAACAAAAGAAAAAAAAAAAAAATTTTTTTTAGAGCCAAAATAAAAAAAAAAAACAAAAATTCGACGGTTTTTAATTACATTTCGAGAAAGAAGAAAACCGATAATATTAAAATAAGAAAAAATCCATACGAATGAAGAAGGTGAATGGCCATTTCACTCAGGTACGAGAGAGAGAGAGAGAGAAAAGTTGGCAACCGTATATAATAACTAGATACCACGTTAAGTCACCATGCATATCAAAAACTTACTACCATACCTTAAGGTTTAAAAAATAACTGAATATAATTATTTATTAACCTACCCACCTACCTACCTACCTATCTACCTACCGCGTTCCTGAAAATGTTTACAAAAACTCAAACAAGCTCGAATAAATAAAGGGGGAAAATTATAAAATACAAAATGGTGAAAATTTAAATACTTAATTAAACAATATCGAACGAACAAATTTAAATTTCAGAAAATTTATTTATTTAAAAAAAAACAAATCCTTTCGTGTGTGTTACCACCACGCCCCGTTGCCCCCCTCGAAAATAATACAAAGTAAATAAACCTTTGATAACACATACATGATGGCATGCAAACAATTTTACACTTGGCGTGTAAGAAAATAAGAAGAAAATTTAAATTTCCTGTCGTTCGAAAAAGATTTACCATTGCGACAGCGAAAAAAAAAAACAACAAATTCAAACTGAGAATTTTCAAACGTTAAAAAAAAAATCAATATGGCCGATATGAATAAACGAATATCTGATTATCGAACTACCCCCCCCTCCGCCTCCCCCCTCGTACCTTAACATTTTTTTTTTTTTTTAACATGAAATCAAAGGGTTTGAAAACGTTTGAAAAAAAAAAAAATTTACAATTTGGTGTTTATTTAACTTTTTTTTTTTATAAAGACTTCAAAAGCATCGATAAATTTTTTTTTTATGTGATTTAAAAGAGAAAACGTTTCAAAACACACAAAGCAATAAATAAAAACAAAACAAAAACGAGTAAAAGAAAGAAAGGGAAAGAAAGAAAAAATTTCCTTTTTTACAACAATAAACCGAAAAAAAAAAAAAAAAAAAATTTTACTCGAAAATAAAAAATTTTTTTTTCTGTTTTAAACTATGAGCGTAAGCGAAGAAATTCAATAATTTATTCCGAGAAAAACCGCCATTTTTTTTTCTTTCTTTCTCTCTCTCTCTCTCTCTCTCTCTCTCTTCATTCCTGCCACGAAAAAAGAACCGAACCGACGACGCTAATATATATGTACCGAAAGTAAAACAACACGACTTATTACTCGTTTTCATTTCGAAAACTTGCTATAAAAAAAAAAATAATTAGGCTACATCACAGACTATAAATTATTTAAAATAATAATAATAATAATAATTTTTTTTTAACAAAAAACTTTTACGATTTAAAAAAAAAACAAACAATTTTCGGGGTCGACGCGACGTCGACGAAATTAATAAAAAAAAAAAAAAAAAGAGGCTTTAGCTTTTGTTATTAACCTGAAATATTTTGACAAATTTATTATTATTATTTATTTTAGACAATTAAAACCTTGTAATAAACCAACCTGTTGTCTTTTTAACGTATATCAGCCTAATATTCGATTCAAATTTTTCTAATAAACATATATATACCGTCGTATTATTTCCGTGTTATTACGACGTTCTTTCTATTACACTAAATACGTGTGCCTGTTCAAAAAAAATAAAACTAACGAATGATATTCTTAAAATATTCCGGCATAGAAATTACATTTAAAAAAAAAAAAAAATTTTAGTTTTTCTTTAACGAACACAATTGTACACGATGGACACTCACACTAACAGTTGTTACAACAAACTAACCGAAACATATAAAAAAAAAAAAGAATTTTTTTTTTATTCGTTTTGACAACGTCAAAAATCACATTTTCATTTTATTTGAATATACTTTATTTCGTTTAACTTACGATGAAATAATTCTTTTTACATTCGTAACGACTTTGTAAGGAGAGAGAGAGAGAGAGAAAAAAAAAGAAATGGTCAACTTCGGTTATCTTCGGTAGGTACTGACGTCACTAACTCACGATCGAGGTTTTTTATGCCAATCGTTCCCGCCTTATAATTTATTTTAACGTGGAATTAGATTCGTTATTCTTTTTTCACGATGATACAAACAAACAAATAAATAAATATTTAATTTATTAAATACGATTCGTTATCTATTCCTCATTTGTAAATAAATATCGATGTGAACGTTATTAATTAATAGTTTTAATCGTAATAATAAATTTACTTTTAATTAATGTACATAAGGGAATAAAAACCAACCGATACGAATCGTTTGTAAATAATTTTCCATTTAAAAAAAAAAAAAAATCTAAATATCGCCATTTTTAATATATATAAACGTTATTTTAACCCCAAAATTTTTTTTTCACGTCATTTATTTAATATGAACGACCCCAGAAAACTATTTGGAATCTATCTTAATAAATATAAAAACGTTTTTTTTTTTTTTTTTAAATATATTTGATAGTGGCATCAACAATTATCAATATTAATAATAATAATAATAATAATAGTCATAAAATAAAAATTAAACTGAATCACGCACGCCCACGCACGTATTTTTATTTGTCACCGATTTGCTTTTTAAATAAAATCTCAAATACTTAATAATGTAAATAATACGTTAATAAGATTTTCTTTTTTTTTTATTTTATTTTAAGTTTAATTAAATATAATTGTTGTGTGACGTTTAGTGACGTCATTAATATAAATACGAAATTTGGGAATCAATCAACGACTATTTAAATTTATTTAAATTTAAAATTTTTTTCAATACGATTTCAATAAAAATTAATTGATTTTTTTTTTTTTTGCATTGTACATCTTTTTAATAATAATAATAATAATAATAATAATAATAATAATAATAATAATAATAATAATAATAATAATAATAATAATAATAAAAAGTGTTTTTTTTTTTTTTTAAATTAAATAGGCGTAGTATACGTGAGAAAATGTTTTCTTTTTTAAGACGCCTTAACAATTAATTATACCGATGAATAAAATTATATATATAAATAAATAAAATTATTTTTTTTTTGTCTTTTAATTTTTGCCATAATACCTCATCGAATCAAACCGTATCATTTCGTCTATTGTTTTATTTTTTTACGAACAATAGATGATGATGATGATATTTTTCATCGATTCCGGTTTTTTTTTTTGTAACGTTCGTCAATATAATGAAAAAGCGGACGGATTTTCCCTACAGCCATAATTAAGTATTATACTAAAATAATAAATGCACGAAATAAATAAATACGATATTCTATGAGTGATTGATTTCATTCATTCATTCATTCATTCATACAAATTGAACTCAGACTTTGAAAAAAATTTCATAATAATAAATCAATGACCGAAGAAATAATAATAATAATTAGAGCCCCACTCAAAAATTAATTAATTTAAAAAATCTCATGTAGGAAAATTATATAAATAATAATATGAATTCGCATTAGCATCCCTCACTTCCCCCCCCCAAAAAAAAAAAAATTATTATTATTAATTTATGTAATGATAATAAATAATAAAAAAAAAAATTACATAACGTCGAGAAGTGAAAAAATTATGCAATTAAATTTAATAAAATATGAGAAAACTATTATTTAAATAAACATTTTCATATTTTTATGTGATTATACACAATCCAGTCAAAATCAAATGGCACATTTAAATAATAATAATAATAATAATAATAATAATAATAATAATAATAATAAAATGAACGAATTCGTATATATACGAATGTTGTTTAAGTAAAAAAAAAAAGGGAATAAAAACAAACGTTGTAATGTGGGTCACACGGTGCTGGATGAAAAGAAAAGAAAAAACAAGATTTTCCACGAGTAAAAGGGGAGTGAAAAATTTTCTAAAAAAAAAAAAAAAAAGAAATTTTCCTACCTAAAAACCCCGTAAAATATCATGTCGATGCAAAAACCACACCCGGGTCATAGAATAAATAATAGTAATAATATCACTTCATTTTGTTAATTATATAATAATAATAATAATAATTAGGAAAATAATAAAAACACAAATGTAACATTATGATTTAAAATTTTTTTCCAAAATTTTCTTTTTGAAATTTTCCTTAACCCAAAAAAAAAAAAAAAAAAAACAAAAAACAAAATCACCCCCGAAGTTTATTTTATATCGTTCCAAACTCAACTGACAACGGGTGGGTCTCAGCTGTGTAGGCGAAGCGCAAACTCAACATTTTCCCAATTTTCTATCTCTCTCTCTCTCTTTCTCTTTCTCTATCTATCTTTATCTTTTTTTTTAAAAAAAAAAAAACACGCTTTGATTTTCCAGGCAATATCTAGTTCAAAGTTTTCCGAGCTAACTCTCACACAACACCCCCTCATTAAATATAAATAAAAAAACAACAAATATTTATAAATAATTTTTTTTTATCGTTGTGTAGGTGTTAACCTGTGAGCAAAATACTTGAACGCACCTTAACAATAATAATAATAATAATAATAATAATAATAATTGCCATAAACATTAAATTTTTTATGATTTTTTTACGTACTTTTAAAATACATAAAAAAAAAAATATTAATATTATCATTATTAATTTTTTTTTTTTTTTTTAAATAAGGAGATCACGTGGATTTCTTTTTTTAAAAAAAATTTACGCGGGAAAATGAAATTCAAATCAAAATCGTAGACGTGATAAATAATAATAATAATAATAATAATAATAATAATAATAAAATTACGCGGATGTACTTTTGTCATGAGAAAATATGGGGAAGAAAAACAAAAAACTAAACATTGATTGATTGATTGATTGATTGATTGACGTTCGATTACATTACTACCGTCGAATAAAAACAAAATAAATTTAAAAAAAAAAAAAAAATTTCGGAAATAATAAAAAAACAAAATGGGGATTTTCATGAAATATTTTCGCGGAAAATTCCCCAAAAAAAAAAAAAAAAAAACTAATTAAAAAAAAAATTTCATATTCGTTTAAATAAAAATTTTTCTGGAATGTTTTGTTGATTGATTTGAAAATTGTTTAAATAAAATAAATTTCTTTTTTTTTTTTTTTATATAGAAAAAAAAGAAATTTCTAATTCTCCTTGACATATTTTTTACATGATTTGTCATCATAGCGAATTAATATCCGTGAATTGTTAAGAAAAAAAAATTTTATGATTTATTACGCGAATTTTTAACGTTAGTAACTTAAAATTTTCAAACGGTAAATCAACCTGTACCCCCCGTACACGAAACGCACACACGCACATATACACACGCACGCACGCACGCAATACACGTCGGAAAATTTAAAAAAAAACCTTAAATAAAAAAAAAAAATTCATAATAAATAATAATAATAATAATCATCTTTCTTTTAACCTTGATGCACCATCGACCTTTAATAAAAATAAAAAAATTTTTTATTTTCTTTTTCTTTTTTTTTGTGGTTAATTATGTAAAATATTAAAACACATAAAATAAAATGATAATAATAATAATAATGACGGTAATAAGTTACTTGCGATTTGTAATAAAAAAAAATTATGAAAGGTTATTAAAACATTTCCCCCCTCCCCTCCTTCTTTTTTTTTGGGGGGATAATTTAAAAAATCATTAGAATGTTTTTTTTTTTTAAATTTGATTTTTTTACATTAGTGTTCTTATACGGATTGTAGTAATAATAATAATAATAAATTCTCGAATTATGTTGTAAATAAGACGATGTGAAAAAAAAACCTGAAAATTATTTTCGAATGAGAAAATTATTTAAAATTAAAAACGGAAACGATTACAATTAAAATAAATTTAATAAAAACATGAAATGTTTTTCTTTTTCTGGAAAATCACACGTAGATTATTGCGGACCCCCACGAAAAAAATAAAAAAAAAATTAATTAATTAATAATAAGAATTTTTTTTCAATCTGAATTACCTGACAAGGTAAAAAGAAAAAATGATGCTTAACATAATTATTAAAATTTTCAACACAACTATCATAATCATTATTATTATTAATATTATTAACCTGACAGATTTTAATCAAACCGTGTAAAAAAAAAAAAAAAAAAAAACTTAAATAAGTTATTACAATAACCTTCACAGAAATTTTAAAAATATTATTATTATTAATAATAATAAACATAAATTATATGTGACCCGGGTAAAAAACTTTTCTTAAAACAACAAAAATAATGATGATGATGATAACCACTAATAAATCAAAAAAAAATTTTTTAAAAAAAAAAATAATATATAAAGATAGATGTGTGGAAAATTTTATTTGCAAAAATTATTTTCGGTCATAAACACCATCAACACCATCAACAACAACAACAACAACAACAACAACCACAACACCATCAACAACAACAACAACAACAACATTAACAATAAAATTAACAATAAAATTAAAAAATGTCCAAAAGGTAATTTAAAAAAATAAATAAATAAATAAGTAATTTTAGTAATAAGAAAATAATTGCTTGTGAAATAAACAAATCTTTCCTTTTCTTTTTTTTCCCTCTCTCTCTCTCTCTCTTTCTTTCTTTCTTTCTCCTTCCACGACAAAATTATTTTTTTTAACCCTAAATTCCAACACCAAAGTGTACATAAGAAATAATACACGGATTCGTTTTAAAACGATATTATTAAATTACATAATCTGATAATTTCCTTTAGAATTAAAAAATAAAAAAACTAATCAATCACTGAATGATTTCTTTTAAAAAAAAAAAAAAAAAAAATTTCGAATGAAAATTAAATTAACGAATCTCTTATTGAATATCAATTCAATTTTTTTTTTTATCTTTTTTTGAATTCGAACAAAATTTTTTAATGATTACAAACGAAACAACCAAAAAAAAAAAATCAAAATGGCGGTCGTTCACTTATTACTAAATAATGAACGCGTTTTATTAAAACGTTTAAATAACCTTTTATTACTTTATTTTTTTTTTTTTTTTACGATCAAATTCAATTTATAATCTTATTTTATCTAAATATTTTAATAATTAATACATAAATGTGTGTAAAAAAAAAATTCAAACATGTTTCAAGCCAAAAAAAAAAAAAAAAAATTACAAATTGATTAATTTTTGTTTAATTTTTAAAAGTGTTTTTATTTTTCAAACTTGAGTGGATTTTATTATTATTATTATTATTATTCTAATTTCTAATCAAATTTTTGGGAAGAAGAAAAAAAAACACACACACACACATCAATTAATTTCAAGCACCTTATTTATTGTAAACAAATAAATAATTTTCTAAATGTAAAAACTATTAAAAAAAAATTTATTTTGTTGATTTATTATAAAATAGACCAGAATGGGTTGTTGTTGTTAATATTAATAATTAAATAATTGTATTGAACTAATTGCTTAATGTAATTAATTACTTTTTACATAGCAAAAACTGATTCAATAATAATTGGACCAAGCATTATGGTAGTAGGTGTGTGGTTATGAAAGAAAAATTTAATTATGTTACATTAATAAATGATTTGTTATCATAAAATAAAATTACTGATAGTGTTGTTTATTTTTTTCCTATTTCATTTCATATATATGCTGAATTATTTTATCTCAATAAGTAACATAACAATGATATCAATTGATAAAATGAAAAATAAAAATTATTGTGTGTGTGTGTGAGTGTTATACTAACTCCCTTTATTTTCTTTTACATTCTGCAAAGAGTTTATTGTTAAATTTTGTAAACCACAGCAAAATATTATAATATATAATCATTTAAAAATGAAGGCAGACATAAGACTTAACTTCATTATGTTGAATTTTTAATGTATGTGATTATGCATAACACATGAAATGACATTAATCTGATTAAATATATTATATCTTGAGGAAAAGTAAAATTTGATTTTACAATAAGTAATTTTACATATGAGCAAACAATAAGATGAAGCAAACAAACGATTTTAAAACCCTAGGTGGTAAAAAAAAAAAAAAAAAAAAAAAAAACCATTTTTAAAAATTGATGTAATGAAACTTACTGTGATATTCTTATGAATGCATTTACCAAAAAGAACTTGAACTCACTCACAATTTAAAACGTTATTTTATATAATTATAACAAAATAAAACGTAATTACAATTAATAAATAATTAAAAAACAAATTAATATAAAATAATTAAACGTTTTATGATTTTAAACACCAATTTTTAAATAATGTCACACGCAAAGAACATTCGAACGTTTTCGAATTTGAACAAAAAACACTTTACCGATGAAACTAACGTTTTTTTCATAAATTTTTAATTTAACATGACCATATATACCCACGTTTAACTTATGTGATAATCAATTTTTAATAAAATCATTAAAGCAATTAAAATCGGGTCGATTCGGATGTTTCCGCCGCGAGCTCTTTTAGATGTAATAAATTTCGTGGTATTAGAAACGATGTTTAGCATTTGGTAAAAACAAAAAGATAATTTTAATTGTTTTTTTTCCCGTTTGAGAGCGTTCAAGTCAATCTGGGATACAATGGAGGAAATAAAATTAATTGATAAATATTCAATTTTTTTTTTTAATTATTCTCATTATATATCGTAATTCAATTTTATTAATAAAAGAAATCAATAAAATTTTATTTATTATTATTTTATTAATTTACCGTTAAAAACGAATTTTGTTTTTTTAAACGTGTGGTAAGTAAATTACTTCGTTTAATTTCCGTTAATTTTTTATTTTTTTTTTTGTATCAAATTAATATTATATACAGTTAAAACGATTAAATGTAAAAGTAATTAAAGTTAAGGAGGCCGCCATTTTTGATATTTGTTATTTGCAAACCCACTTGATTATTAAATATCCTCATAATTATTACATTCAATTAATTTTAATTTTATTTTGAAAAATAAAAAGTTCGTTAAAAAATCAATCAATAAGTTGTAAGTAAAACTTATTGAATAAAATCAATATTAAACCATTTATTCTTTAAGGAATCAATTAAAACCCAATAATAACTTTATCCACGTGTAGTACATGAACTTTCACGTGTTCAAAATTAGTAATAATAATAATAATATACATTCTTACTTGGTTATAAAGTAACATCATGTCTATCACAGTTCTTTGTTAGTTTCGAACAATTTCATAAAAGACTCATCATCAAGGAGGCAGTTGCGTATGTCATACATTATTATCCCCTCCATTTTTCTTTTTATTATTATTTAAATTCAAATCATCAATGGGAGATGTGAATAAAAACACACACTTGTTGACTTGGATTACTTTCCTGAGGGAAAACAAAGAGACTTTGTTGCATAAAATAATAATAATAAAGTGAAAATTTGATCATATTCCATTTTTTATGCAACTACTATTTAGAACCACTTGTTTGATCAATTCTAAGGGAAGACAACAGAGAGAGAGGGGAACATGCCAGATGCTTTTTGTTTTCATACAAATCCCTTTAAGCAAAATTTCAAACCCATGATGATGATGATGATGACGACGATTCCCCTCTGGCATTTCCAACGGCCATTTTTGTATATATTAAATTTTTTTCTGTCGAATGTGTGAAATTTGATTTGAACTCTCACCCATTTGATTATATTCGCTTGGAAGAATATTTTTTTTCTTTTTTCAAACTTTTGTCGTCTGGTTGGAATCATCATCATCATCATCATCATCATTCGATTCTTTTTAATATAAATTTGGGGATTTTTTGCTCTTCTTCCCTCTTCCCTCTCCTTTTCTTTTCACATTCATTCCTTTTCAAGGTTGTTAGATATACCTGTAAGAGTTTAAGTAATAATTTCGTCTTTTTATCATTTCATTATCAGTTTTTTATCATTTTCTTGTCATGACGTCATAACTTACTTCTTAACACCAGTCACATATGTACCAAATCAATCAATCAATCAATCATTCCAATTTCATTCCAGGTAGCGAATAATTCTTCAATTATGTAAAATTTAATAAACAAAAAATTTTCTAAAATAATTTAATAAAAAAATTTAAATAAAAACGAATTCTGGGAGTAAAAGGGATAGAAAGGAAGAAAAAGAAAGGGAGAGAGTGAGTGAGAGAGAGAGAGAGAGAGGGAGAGAGAAGGGGGAAAAAGTAATTGATATTGATTGTTACATGTGGTAAATGTACAATTTACATACGTTTTATTATCGTTTATTCCGATTGTTTTGATTTTTCCCATTTTCTTCCTCGAAGAATGACGTCACTAAAATTAATTTTCCTTTTTTCTTTCCTTTCTTTCTTTCTTTCTTTCTTTTAAACAGTTTTTAAATTATTCTTTTGATGCAATAAGCGAACGTGCATTAAATTTATGCAACGCAATAACATGCCGGTTAATAAATAAATAAATAAATAAATTCGATTATTTTTTTTTTTATAAAACTAAATTAGTCGACGATTAATTTAATGTTGTGACTAAACAAAGGATTCTAAAAAAAAATTAAAAAATTATTAAATAAAACAAAAACAGCAACTACAACAACAACAACAACAACAACAGCAACAACTACGTAAATAATCAACAACAATAATAATAATTAAAATAATAAAAAGCATATAAATTTTTTCTCGTGCTCCAAAACAAAACTACACAAGCTACAAAAAAGCGTTAAAAAACGAACACAACAAAAAAACCGTTAAAAAGAACCGGAAGTAACAATTTTCAAAAAAAAAATTAAAGTTTACAATTTCCGGCGTACAACAACAAAAAAAAAAGAACCAAAAAAAAATTCCGAAAAATATTTGAAAACAAAAACAAAAAAAAATTATAATCGCAATTTTTAATTATTAATGTTAATAATAATAATAATAGTAAAATGTTTGAAAATAAAACTTTTAACATTCATCAACAACAACAACAACAACAACAATAAAAAAAACAAAAACAACAACAACAGCTAAAAATTAAAATGATGATACTAGTAATAATAATAATGATAAAACAATTAAAAACTTTTTTAAAAAAAAAAAAAAAAAAAAAAAGAAAAAAAACCGCGAAATAAATTTAAAATTTTAATTTTATTATCACCATTCGTATTATCGTGACACAAATTATACACGACGAAAAAATAATAATAATAATAATAATAATAATAAATAAATAAATAAAACAAAAATAAATAAAAACAAAAATAAAACAAAAACAAAAATAAAACATAATTTATATATATATATATATGTATATTATCATACTAAAAAATGAATAGATAGCAGTAGATAGATTAGATAGATAGATAGATAGATAGATAAATTAATAAATAAAATAAATAAATAAATAAAAACTATTTTTAAAAAAATATAAATTCTTACGCAAATCAGAAAAAAAAAGTAAATAAATAAATAATTTTTTATACAAAATGATAGACTGAATGAATGAATGAATTCAATCAATCAATCAATCAGTGAAAACGATGGTACATCAATAAGTTTATCATCATTATTTGTTATTAAGCGTTTTAGTTTATTTTTAAAAATTTAAAAACGTGGTTGGTTACACGTTGCGCGTGATTATTTACGTTTATGCGAATTCTCGTCAATATTTATATTTATTAAAAATAATAATAATAATAATAATAATAATAATAATAATAATAATAATAATAATAATAATAATAATAATAGCAGCAGTAATGATAATAATACTTTAATATTATTTATTTTTTAAACTAATTCGAAAAAATAATTCGAAAAAAAAAAAAAAAAAAAAATTTATATAGTTAAAATTACATTAGGATGTATATAAAGCTTCGAAAAAAAAAAGATAATAATAACAATAATAATAATAATAAATAATAATAATAAATAATAATAATAATAAAGATGAGAATATAAAATAAATA
>NW_002987884.1:110545-121231 GCF_000006295.1 Pediculus humanus corporis | reverse complement strand
AGAGGGAGAGAGTGAGTGAGTGAGAAAGGGAGAGAGTGAGTGAGAGAGAGAGAGAGAGGGAGAGAGAAGGGGGAAAAAGTAATTGATATTGATTATTACATGTGGTAAATGTACAATTTACATACGTTTTATTATCGTTTATTCCGATTGTTTTGATTTTTCCCATTTTCTTTTTCGAAGAGAATGACGTCACTAAAATTAATTTTTCTTTTTTCTTTCCTTTCTTTTTTCCTTTTAAACAGTTTTTAAATTATTTATCTGATGCAATAAGCGAACGTGCATTAAATTTATGCAACGCAATAACATGCCGATTAATAAATAAATAAATAAATAAATTCGATTATTTTTTTTTTATAAAACTAAATTAGTCGACGATTAATTTAATGTTGTGACTAAACAAAGGATTCTAAAAATAAAATTAAAAAATTATTAAATAAAACAAAAACAGCAACTACAACAACAACAACAACAACAACAGCAACAACTACGTAAATAATCAACAACAATAATAATAATTAAAATAATAAAAAGCATATAAATTTTTTCTCGTGCTCCAAAACAAAACTACACAAGCTACAAAAAAAGCGTTAAAAAAACGAACAACAACAAAAAAACCGTTAAAAAGAACCGGAAGTAACAATTTTCAAAAAAAAAATTAAAGTTTACAATTTCCGGCGTACAACAACAAAAAAAAAAGAACCAAAAAAAAATTCCGAAAAATATTTGAAAACAAAAACAAAAAAAAATTATAATCGCAATTTTTAATTATTAATGTTAATAATAATAATAATAATAATAATAATAGTAAAATGTTTGAAAATAAAACTTTTAACATTCATCAACAACAACAACAACAACAACAACAATAAAAAAAACAAAAACAACAACAACAGCTAAAAATTAAAATGATGATACTAGTAATAATAATAATGATAAAACAATTAAAAACTTTTTTAAAAAAAAAAAAAAAAAGAAAAAAACCGCGAAATAAATTTAAAATTTTAATTTTATTATCACCATTCGTATTATCGTGACACAAATTATACACGACGAAAAAATAATAATAATAATAATAATAATAATAATAAAGCCAACGGCCATAGCGTGCTGGTCACACCGGTTCCCGTACGATCACCGAAGTTAAGCAGCATCGGGCGTGGTGCAAACTTGGATGGGTGACCGTTTGAGAACGCCACGTGCTGTTGGCTTAAAAAGAGCAAAAAAAATGAGAACAAGACAAAGTAAGAACCAAAAACAAATCTTGTTCTACTGTCGACCTGAGGCAGCTCGACGAGAACGTGAATTTCACTGCTTCTGACCCTGGCCACTCCAAAGATGTTAGTCACCGGAGCCCAGGTCAGGAGACAAATCGTTCCCATCGAATAAAGATGGACTCAGGAAGACCTTCAAGAATTGATGTGGTGCTATCTTATAATAAGTGGCACCACCGAAATTCGAGTATTTGTCCCTAAGGAATCGGGTAGAAACCTCGGATAAATACTTAAAAAACTCCGACAAGTAGCCTTGTCGTGTTTAATGGTGGATAATAATAATAATAATAATAATAATAATAATAAATAAATAAAACAAAAATAAATAAAAACAAAAATAAAACAAAAACAAAAATAAAACATAATTTATATATATATATATATGTATATTATCATACTAAAAAATGAATAGATAGCAGTAGATAGATTAGATAGATAGATAGATAGATAGATAAATTAATAAATTAATAAATAAAATAAATAAATAAATAAAAACTATTTCAAAAAATATATAAATTCTTACGCAAATCAGAAAAAAAAAGTAAATAAATAAATAATTTTTTATACAAAATGATAGACTGAATGAATGAATGAATGAATTCAATCAATCAATCAGTGAAAACGATGGTACATCAATAAGTTTATCATCATTATTTGTTATTAAGCGTTTTAGTTTATTTTTAAAAATTTAAAAACGTGGTTGGTTACACGTTGCGCGTGATTATTTACGTTTATGCGAATTCTCGTCAATATTTATATTTATTAAAAATAATAATAATAATAATAATAATAATAATAATAATAATAATAATAATAATAATAATAATAATAATAGCAGCAGTAATGATAATAATACTTTAATATTATTTATTTTTTAAACTAATTCGAAAAAATAATTCGAAAAAAAAAAAAAAAAAAAAATTTATATAGTTAAAATTACATTAGGATGTATATAAAGCTTCGAAAAAAAAAAGATAATAATAACAATAATAATAATAATAAATAATAATAATAAATAATAATAATAATAAAGATGAAGAATATAAAATAAATAATTTTTTTTTTTCCTTTTTTTTTTTTTTAAAATCTTAAATAAGTTTATGCGTTGTTGACTAGAGATGTGAAGTTTGCGTCGCTAGTTCGTAAAAAAGAACGTATGCTTCGCCGGATACTACGCTTCTGCTTGACAGGCTCGAAACTCTGTAGAGAGAAAGAGAAAGAGAGAGAGATAGAAAAAGAGAGAGAGAAAAAAAAAAATGAATACGATCGTTTCGTTCGAACGGATATATATGAAATTTGGGAAACTTTCTGGTACCCACCCCTCCCCCGCCGGTCGAAGGATTATTTTCGAATGATGGTGGGTGGAGAGGAGGAGGAGGCAGGGGCAAGAGGAAAAAGGATTAGTTTCGACGAAACGACAAGTGTTTTGGTTTCAATAATACCTAGAATCGTTATACTCGTGCCAATTTCCTGAATACGGATGCTTGCAATAAGCCGTGTAGTGACCGCCATAGGCCGTACCCGAATGGTTACTGATTGCGTATAAATTATAAGTGCATCCTTGACCTTTATTTGCTGCGTATGGACTAAGATCCAAGTTGGTGAGTGGAAAATCGACGGTTATCGAAAGTTTTCCTCTGTATCTTTCCGTGGGCGAAAACCTTTTCAAATCTGTTTTTGTTTTTGTTTTTCAAGTTAAGAAAAAATTTATAACACGTGCGTGTCGTTGGGAAAAAAAAAAAAAAACAATTAACCGTAGCAAACGTGCCCCCTCCCCCCCTTACCCCCTCTACGATCCATCAAATAAACTTAAAAAGGATACGTAAAACTAAAATTTTTGGAAATTTCTGTATAGAAAAACTTTTTGTGCATTTTCTCCTCGTTTCGCACTTTGAACACGTTGGCTTTTCCTCCCCGTCCAAAACTTCCTCTTTCGTGAATGCGTCCAAACAAGATTGCAACTTGGGTTGACCCGTTCTGCTCGGCACGGGCAATGACAAGTCCCAAAACGGATCGAACGTGACAGAGCAATGACCGCAAACCGTGCACTGAAGCGTGGATTTCAACTGACCGACAAATATATCCACGACCTTGGAATCGTCCATTCGAAGATATCTTTTCCATGCTTCCGTCGCCTTTTGATTGTCACTGAAAAAAAAAAATATATACACACCCATACTCCTCTCGTCATCGTCATTCGATAATTCAACTCAACCGGAAGTGAAGTGAAGTGAGAAAAGAGAAACAAAATCACGACAAGACAACCAACCAACCGACCTTAATGAATCATCAATATCCGTTAATATTTGCTGCGGTTTAACCGTCACCCTGTTCACGTCTTCGTGTAAACCTTCCAGAAGGTATCTCAAAAATTCCTGAGCGTCCTGTTGAGCGTAACCCATAAACCTCGGTGCGAATTTTTGAATTTGCGATTTAAAATTTGTCGTGTTTATTATTTTATCCTCGGCATTGGGCGCCCAAAGTTCTTGAATGACGTTCGAAAAAGCTAATAAATAGTACAAAAAAAAATAAACCAAATTATTACTTAATCGCATCGTCTGCTTATAATATTTCGGAACCTTAAAATCAAAAAAAAAAAAAAAAAAAACCCCTGAATACCTTTGATCAATGAGCCTTTCATTGCCGATATGGTGAAATTAATATCCGTCATGTATTCCTCATGGAGCAAATATTCCAAAAGAGGTTTCGTGTTGCTAAGACATTGAAGAACGGAATTCATAAAACACTGGAATGATAAAAAAAAAAACAAATCGACAGGTACACGTGACAGACAACCTAACCGTACCTAACCATCCGTATTCTTTCTCGAGTTAAAAAAAAAAAAGAAAGAAACAAAAGTAAACTTACGGTGTTGCCAATATTTTTAAGACCATTGAGGCCTCCTTTTTCCGTCGAGGAAACGTTGCGATTTTTTCCTGCACTCGATCTTGGCGAATTTCCCGACAGTCCCAAATTATCCTACGGGAAAAAAAGGGAAACGTAAATAAATCAATGCGAATATTAAAAACGCGAATGAAAAAAAAAAAAAAAAAAAAAAAATCTTAGAAAAATTAACCGAGTCGTAATAATAATAATAATAATAATAATAATAATAATAACTTTTATAATTTTTCTTCTCTTTTTAATTTTTTCTCGTTCACATTTTAAAAAATTTATTGTATGTAAATAATAATAATAATAATAATAACAACAACCATTTGCAATTTTTGTTTTTAAAACATTTTTTTTTTTTTTTTTAAAAGAATTTTTGAACGGAAAAAGTTTCTCTTTCCCGAGGGTTTTTCCTTTTTCCTCTTTTTTTTTTTTTTTTTTTTTGTTTTTCCCCCCCGAAAATTGTCGTCGGGGAACCTTTCAAATACCGATTTAAACGTTTCGAACCTTTCTTATTCCCCTTTTACCAAAAAAGGGGGGAAAAAATAATACGACGACAACCACGACAACGACAAGCAACAAACAACGCGTCCGTATGAAATCTTCTTTTTCCCCCTATTTTCCTTCCTGCCACTGCTCGCTCACGCCGTGTTTTTGTCCAACAACAACAAGAAAAAATGGAGACTTTTCCGAAGAATACTATACCTTCCATCTTTCAAAAAAAAAAAAATAGAAAGAAAGAAAGAAAGATGAAATAGATTTTCGAGTCTATCTCTTTCTCTTTCCTTATCCGTGCCCTGTAAAATCTTGGCACTCGTCTACAATTATTATTATATTATGAGAAAAAGTAAAACAAAAAAAAAAAAAAAAAAAAAAAAAAATTTAAGCAGCGTTAATGTGACGCCATCGCACACACATTCTTCTGCCACGTTTTTTTTTTTTTTTTTTTTTTTTTTTTTCCAATTGCAAAACAATCATGTTATAATCTATTGTTTTAGCAAATTAAACAAACAATCTTTCGCTCGTAATTTATTATATATATAACAACATGTGAATGAAAATGATAGCGAAATGAATTGTGAGAATGAGAATGAGAATGAAAATGAGAATGAAAAAAAAAAAATTCAATCGGATTGAATAATGGTGAAATTTTTTCTTTTTTTTCCACGTGAAAGTGATTGGCTTTTCCGACGTATTCTTTTATTTAATATTAAAGCGTTTATTAGCAGCAGCAGCAGCAGTGGCACAAACAAAACAAACCAACAGTCAAAGCTTTTTTTTTTTTTTCTGTTTTCTGTTTTTTAAAACTAAAAAGTTTATTAATCCCTCGGGATCTCATCGAGTTAAACATGCACGCGTGACACTCATTAATTAAACACTTAAATAAAATTTTTTTTCTTATTGTTATAAACGACAGGAAACCTGCCGCCGCCGCCGCCGCCGCCGCGTTTGATTCAACTTTCCGCCATTATTTTATTATCATTATCATTTTTTACGATACGATTTAAAAACGAGGGGGGGAAACAAAAAAGAAAAAGTACCTTTTCAGGTATCACTTGACGATATGCATCTCCTACCGGAAAATTTTTCCTACACTTTTCTCCCGACTCTTTCGCGATTCGACGCGAATCACATTTTCCGATATTGAAAACTGCCAAAGTACCCACGGCAAACGATAAAAGGGATGCGAGTAGTAAAATAACCCATAGAGATTGCACGAATCGACGCAACAGGTACGCCGTGACGTTTTTATCGTTATACGAACTCGAACTTTGAAAAGAGAAAATCATTTCAGGTTCGAAAATGAATAATAAACCCATTTGTTTCTCTCTCTCTCTCTCTCTTTCTATCCCACCCCACCCCCGGTTTTAAAAAGAGATAAATTCTTCGACACTTTTTGATAATCCGACCAATTTTTAAGAAAAAAAAAAAACTAAAAATTAATTTTATTTAGGCCATTTTGATTTGGCAAAAAATATCTCGCGCGAACCGTTTTTTTTTTTTTTAAATGACGTCACTCGCGAAAAAAAAAAGAAACCGTCACACGTTTTTTGACGTCGGAACAAAAATAAATATTTGAACCGATTTAAATTTTTCATTTCTTTTTCAGAAATGAACGTTATATGAACGCAGAAAAAAATGGCGACGACATTCTACGATTCGACAAACGACAATATTCAACGGTTTTTTTTTTTTTTTTTTTTTTTTTTCATGCAAGTAAACCTGGTTTTCTGTCAGGCAAAGACGTTTTTGCCCCCTCCCTTCCCCTTCCCTCCTCCCTCCCTCCCTTTGTTTTCTTCGCGACTGCAAAAAACCAGGTTTTTAATTAATTGTAGGTTAAACCTATTTTTCACATGAATCAATTGTGAATGATTCAAAGCAGACGATTTTTTTTCACGGATCACACGTGTTTGTGTTCGTGTGATCATCGATGCTTTTTACAACACGTGTTTTTTTTTTTCCGTTGAATAAAAAATAGGTTTAATCTACAAGGAATACTTATTTAAAAAAAAAAAAAAGCCACAAAAAAAAAAAAACAAAACCAAAGACTTACCACCACCCTATCGTTGAAGGAATGCGGATTCGAATTATGACTCGTGCTTGCTTGTCCAGGGAATGATTTACTGTTTGAATTTGTGGACACGTCCTGTTTTTCCCACATGGGCATTTCTTTGGCGAGTATCACGCCCTCCGCATTTTCCTCTTTCCTCAAGGACTTAACATCTTTGGTAATGAGTTCTTCCATCAATTTCTTATTCAATTCTCTTTCTCTTATGTTCAACGAATTTTTATCTTCTTTCGGACTCGGACTTGCTTTCATTTCGACATTTTCAAACGTTTCCTCGTCTTTAACCAAATGTTTCAATATTTCTTTCGTCGTCGTCGTCGTCGTCGTCGTCGTCATCGTCGTCGATGGGGATGGGGATGGAGAACCTTTTGCCACTTTTTCCAATTTGACCGATTTCGTGACCCCGGATGATTTTTCAACCGTTTTCCTCATCGGCGATTCCGTTTGTTGTTTGTCTCTCATTTCGTCCTTGATTTTTTTACCCTCGATTTCGAAAGGCGACATTGCATTTTGCTCGATCCTTCTCAACTCGATCACTTTCGTGTGATTTTCGAAATCTTTCGACTTGATCTCCGGACTTTTTTTTATTTTCGACAATGAATGGAGTATGTCGTTGTCCAAATCCATTTGCTTCGACAACGTTTGTTCGATTTTCGTCAGCAATTTTTCACCTTTGACTTTGGGTGAAATTTTCAAATCGTTTCTGTTTTCGATACCGAGTTTCGAATTGATGCAAGCGTTCCTCGCATCCCGTTTGATTTCCATAACATTCGAAGATGACGTGCTTTCCATCGATTTTTTATCTACGTCTCCGGAATCGCTGTCGGCAGAAGGAATGGCCGGGAGTTTGACGAGACTGGAAAAAGTCCCCTGTTTTTTCTCGGGAGATAAATTTACATTTTTTTTAAGTTCTGGAGAACTTTTTTTTTTAAAATTACTATTCACGACTTCTCCATTTGCATCGGAAGATTTTCGCAAAACGGAATTGCTATGCACGTTTTTAACAGAGCTGGGAATGGGTTTTAAAACTGTTCTCCGTAGGGTCTGTGGGGAAGAAAAAGGAATATTTAAGTCAGAATTGTTGCTCTCGACGATTTCCGGCATTTCGTCATCGTCGGCAAAATTATCAACGACAACTTTTTTATTCTTACAACTTCGATCTAAGTACTGAATCTGACCAAAATTATGTACACCTAAAATGACCCCGTTACTTATCGAGGCCTTGGATTCATCCTGACTAGATTTCCGGGAGATGTCGAAACCTCCCTTCAATGTGGTAACGTCCGTACCGTCAAATTTCTTACGAATTTCCTCAAACGTCAACGTTTTCTCATCGTTTTTAACGTTTTCTAAAAAAACCGAATTCTCATCCTCCTCATCCTCCTCCTCCTCCTTCTCCTCGTCCATTTCCCTACCGTTTACCCTCGTCAATTGACGACTCTTATTATCTACCTTACGGAAAAACTCATTATCGAAAATGGCCCTCGACATATTTTCACCGTAGCTCACGGACAATTTTTTATCCCATACCTCTGGTTTTCGAATATCTGTCGGTGAAGAAGAAGAAGAAGAACCACCCACGGCACTTGATGAGATTTTCCGTTCGAGACTTGAAACCGGGCTCAGGTTGTTATCGATGCTTTCGGATTTCGTCAGGCTGTCCTTTCTCTGAAGCCTCGAATTCAATCCCGATTTGGGAGGTTTCGATGACGAACTCAATTTCGACAATTCCAAATTCGAACTTCCGCAAAGTTTCCTATTGCTGCTATTCGATGATGAATATTTCGAATCGAGACTCGACGAATTCAAATATCTGTTGGGCGTTGACTCGTTGCGTAGCCTGAATGAATCCGCCGTCGTCTTCACGCCGTATTTTTCCAATGTGGCCGCCACATCGCTGTCCGTTTTACTTGACCTTCGGTAGGTAATTATATTATCGATTACGTCGGATCGTTCTTTATTTGTTATTCTGCTTGTCGTGTTGTGAAGTTCTGCTAACCTGGAGGAGTAAGACGTAGGCACTGAAGCACTCTGTCTAAAATTTACAAAAAAAAAAAAAAAAAAAAATTAATTTTACGGCAGAATGTAGTTTTTTTTCCCCCTAATTTTTCAGGGGTGCTATATTCGTATAACAAAACGAGAGCATGATCGAGGTTAGTACCCTTCTCACAAAAACAATTAAACATATTTAACTTTCCATTTTCCACTCGTGTGAATTTAATAACAAAAAAAAAAAAAAAAATTTGGGAAAACACACAAAAGATTAAATTGCATTTTAACGCAGGAAATGATACAACAACAACAATAACAAACGACGAAGGTGAATCAAATGAACTCCAAAAAAAAAAACCCAAGGATTTTTCTACATATTATTTATATTCGCGTTTACGTACAAAATTAAAATTTCCCTTCAACTTATTCCTCCATTACATTAAATAAAATTTTTTATTTTATTTAAAAAAAAAAAAATTAAAATAAGTCACGCCTAATTTCCGAAACGGAAACAAACGAATTACTTAAAACAAAATTATTTATTATTTTTAAAAAATTAAATCGACCATAAAGTAGGGCCTCCACAATTTTAATGACGAAACAAAAGAGAGAGAGAGAGAGAAAAACTTTGATGAAGGATCAACCCTTATTTTGTCTCTCTTCATTTGCGACAGAGAGAGATAGAGAGAGAGAGAGAGAGAGAGAGAGAGGGAAAACAAACAAATTTTTTAAAAAATATTCATTCTCATTTATTTATTTATTTTGTGAATACATGTGCTAAAAATTTTTTTTTTTTTCAAAATTCGAGAATCGAATAAAATTTATAAAAATAAATCCCACTTCCGAATTTCGTTTTCTTTTCCACAAATTTTTTTTCTTTCTATTTCCACTTCGACAATTCGTAGAAATGACGTTCGACGAATAAAAAATTTTAAAAATAAAATAATGATTTTTTTTTTAAAAAAAAAAGTCGCACGTCGACGACGACGACGGTGACGACAACAACGGTGACGGGGAATTCGCGTATAAATTTAAACCCTGTAATTTTAAATTATTATCTATAATTGATAATAATAATAATAATAATAATAATAATAATAATAATAATAATGTGAAGGCAAAATGAAAATAATGAAAAGAAAATCATCAACTCAATCGAAAAGATTCGAAAAAAAAAAAAAAAAAAATGGCGATTCTTATTATTATTTATTTATCTTGACCTTAAAACTCGTAATCATCAATTCGGTCGCGTAATTGTCGCGGACAGGATGATGGCGGAAATCAACGTAATAAAGTGATGACCATCGGGAGTGATGATGGGCACGACCGCGACAATCCACCACCACCCCACCGAAACATAAAAATATTATACAGATGCGACATGTTTGTTTGTCCTCCTCCTCCCCCCCACCCCGCATTTCGTTTAAACTGTTACAAGGTTTTATTCATTTGATCGTCCGCGTTAGGCCAAACAAAAAAAAAAAAAAAATTTCACGGTCAACAACAACTCATCCATCACCAAACCCAGATGATCGAAAAATAAAAAACACGGTTACCAACATTGATTTCTTACAACCCGGTCGTCGATATTTGTCATTGAAAATCATCATCATCATCATCATCATCATCATCATCATCATCATTATGATCATTAAATTCCCTCTCAAGGCAATGAGAAAAAACAAAAAAAAAAAAAAAAAAAAATCATGGTTCAATTATTTTTTTTTTTTTTAAATAATTATCCCCGAAAGAAACTCATACCTTGCAAAATCCGCGGGGGGGGGAATTTGGAGAGGAGGGGGGGAAAGAGGAGGTGAAATTTTTTTCAATTTTTATTTTTTTCTACGTCTTAAAAAAAAAAATCATAAAAAATAAAAATAAAAAAAATATTGGCATGAAATCATTAACGATCGATTTGATTTTTTTTTTTTTTCCTTCTTCTCAATTTCTATTTTTAGTTTT
>NW_002987884.1:90545-105545 GCF_000006295.1 Pediculus humanus corporis | reverse complement strand
AAAAAAAAAAAAAAAAAAAAAAAAAGGAAAAAACTCACATAGTCCTTGGGTCACGACATTGTTAACAATATTTAAATTAAAAACAAAACAAAACCAGATCGAATTTTTTTTTCCTTTTTTTTCTTTCCTTCCAAACACTTGCGCAACCATTTAATGCATTAAAACTAATGAAATCGATAAATAAAAAAAAATAAAAGCTCAACGAAACATTGCTCACGTACTCGCATACACACACACACACACACACACACAAACACCACCACCCACCATATACAAGAGTAAGAAGAGGATCATCAAAAAGTAAAATGCAGGGGGCCACAAAAAACAAATCGAAAACATACGCAAAAAGATATTTTTCGTACGGATTTTCTCTCTCTCTCACACTTCTCCGTTCTCCCCCTGGAGAGAGAGAGAGAGAGAGAAAATCAAATCTCATGTAAAATCGATGAAAGGAATAATAAAGTCGAATAGAAAAGGAAAAATCATCGTGGCGTACGTAAAAAACCAAAACAAAAATTCACGAAATAAACCCTTCTTTCCTTTTTTTCCTTTCCCGTTTTGTAACGACGACCAAACCTATCAGGGGAGGGGGGACGATCGGGGAGAGGGGGGAGTAAGGGACCCATTTCAATCTAACATAACCAAAATGTTTAATTTTTCATCGCATGACTAATCGTAACGTATTACACATTGAATGAAAAAAAAAAAAAATAATAATAATAATAATAACGTAGTAAACAAAATGATGATTTTTGGGGATTTTTCCCCGGATTTGTCGCAACCTTTCGAACCTTTTTTCCCTATTTCTTTCCCCTGCATTTAACCTTATTCAATCAATGAATCTCACAAATTTCGACAAAGATATTTCTCAACATAAAAAAAAAAAAAAAATATTAATAAATAATAATAATAATTTGCAAAATGATTAATACAATATATGTGTAATTATTATTATTTTTAAATTTAAAATTTTCTAAATCGATTTTCCCTAAAAATAATCATCATTATTATTATTATTATTATTTTGAATCAAATTAAAGAGAGAGAGAGAGAGAGACTGAGAGAAAACTTTCACTACTTTACCAGATTTTTTTTAAACAATACAATGAGTGAAAAACTTAACGTTTAACTTAATTACTACTACTACAAAAAAAAAAAAAAATAAATAAATAAATAAATAATAATAATAATAATGAAAAGAAAATTGATTTCATTTTTTCCTTACTTCATTATCTGTGATAATATGAATATATTTTTGACGATGAACCATTCAATATCACTTATTTTAATTATTATATATGGTCGAAAAGGTTTCTGTATCTTCAAAACTTTTGATATTTTTTTTTTATTAATTTAAATTTGATTTATATAATTTTTCCTTTTCCCTTTTTCCTTTTTTTTTTCTCCCTTTTGGTTTGTTTTTTTTGTTTCTTATATTCACTTGTCAAAATAAAATTCTTTCTTTCTTTCTTTCTTGTTTTTTTTTTATTTTTCTCTTATCGAATTAAATTCGGGATGAAAACTTGCATTCCTATTTGTGGGATTCACAAAAAAAAAATAAAATAAAAAAGATGAAAAATTTTTTTTTGTATATTTCCACGTATGTGTATATGTTTGATGTGGATAATTATAAATTATAACGACTACATCATGCTACTCGCATTAAAATTAAATTATAATTTTTTTTTTAATTTACAACTCACCGATTAAATTTTTTTTTTTTTTTGTCTGAAATTATTAATTTAACCAAATTACTGTTTTTATTTTTGTAATTTTCAAATGGGTATTATTAACAGTAATTTGATAATATTAGAATTAGTAAAATTTTTACAAAAAAATAAAAAAATATAAAATAAAAATTAGTCGAAATTACTGCTCGATGGATGCCATACTCGATAATAATTTTTAAATTTCTTTTAACGAAATCAAAAAAAAAAGAAAATTAGTCGAAATAAAATAATTAATTAAATAATTCATATATGTATGTGTGTATACATAATTTATTGAAAGACATTTGGAAAAATTTAAAATCAATGCTATTTGAAAATCTTAAATTATTTATAAATATCAGTCAAAGAATATCTCTTAATATTTTGAAAACGATTAAAAATATATTTTAAGCAATAAGATAGAGATTTAATTAATTTTTTTTCTTTTTTCTTTTGGCATGACAATTTAAGTAATTATTTTTTTCAAAAATATTTATTTTAGTCTTTGAGATTTTTTTTTATTATTTTTATAATTAAATTTAAATTTATAAAATTCTATTAATATTAAAATATCTGGGATAAATATAAATTATTAATTACATTCAATGTTTTTTTTTTTTAAACTATAATATTCATGGATTATGTTTGTTTTAAAAATAATTGCCTCATCTAAGATTTTTATTTTAAATTTTTTTTTAGAAAAGTGTTGTTAGCTTTATAAGAAAAAAAAAAAAAAAATTATTCTTACGATATTTTTAATGATCCGAGACTTTAATACAGAATACGAGTTTCACTATATATATAATTATAAAATATTTATTTCAAGTGCAAATAATTTCACCAATTAAAAAAATTTAATAATCATTTTGCACAATTATGAACATCAAACGAAGAGAAACAAAAAAAAAAAAAAAAAAAAAAAAAACTGAAAATTATCATCTATTTTTAAAAAAAATCACGTCCGCCATTTTTTTTAACGACCTTGAATAAAACTAAAAAAAAATTTTACTACGAAAAAAAAATTTAAAAAAATTTTTTTTTTTAAGAAATGATCATCTTCGAATAAAAATTTTTTAAACGATAAAAATTCATACTTAAAAAATAAATAATAATTTTTTTTTTTTTAAATAAAAATAAATGTTAAATATAACTTACAACTGGAATAGATATCCAATATACCCGTAAAGATGACCCCCTATTCAACATTGGGTTTTTTTTTTTTTTTTTTTTTTTTTTTTTTTTTTTTTTATAGATTCGAATTTTATTTCAAGAAGTAATATTTACACAAAAAGAACAGATCACAGAAATATTGTACACTTATAAATAAAATTACCAATTTTTTAGTTTTATATTCTATTAAATCTAATTAAATACAGATAAAAAGCACTATTAGCGTGAAAATGGCCGGTAACCTTTACCCGATATCCATTTAGTTGTGTGACGTCATTTTCAAAAAAAATTTTTACAATGGGCCAACGTAAAAATTTCCAGTTTGGCCAACGTTAATTTTTTTTTCCGCCACTTTTTTCGCGGCCCTCAAAGCTCATAAAATAAACATTTTAAAAATGTTATTTTAACAGACGCCGGGTATTGTTTTGCAAATTTATTCACGAAAATCACGTTACGTAAATAATTATTTATAAAACCTGGCTTTTATTTTTGAAATCTGTTTTTATTTTTTTATTTATTTTATATGAACATTTTCAATCGAGCTTTAAAAAATTTTACTATTAATTTCTGTTTTCGGTATTAGTACTGTTAGTTTTTTGTATAACTTTCATTACTCTATAACTTTGTCTGGTTATTTATTTAACCAAAACTACTTTTTATATATATGAAGTATGAGATTGTATATGAAGTTTTTTATTTACTACTATTTTCTTGAAGATTATAATTAATTTTATCCCTTCATGATAATTATAATATAAACATATTTAAAAAAAAAAAATTTTTTTTTTAACAACAATTTGAAAAATTTACAAGAGGACTTATTCAAATTGTACATGAAAATGGCTAAACCAACTCCGACTCCAAGTCCTAAACCATCTGTCCAAGGAAGTCAGCCTTCTGTTAGGAGCAGATCGAATTCTATGCACAATGCGGACTATGAAGAATTTGCGAGCCTTCAATTGGATAAACCAAATGAATCAGAATTAAAGACAAGTGAAGAAATGAAAAAACACATGTATGATGATCATTTTGAAGGCAGACCCATAGAAAGAGCTATGCATATATTAACGTGAGTTTTTTTTTTTTTATTGTGAATAAGCAAACTTTTCACAACTGAATGTAGCTCTATCCTCAACTTATTTATTAAAATTAATTCGGGAATGTAAAAACCCTGGTGACGATAATATTTATATTGTAAAGCTATCGGTTTAAAATATTAAATTTACTTTTAAATTTAATTTTATCCTCCCTTAAATTTACATTAAAATTTAGTCAACATTTTTTTTTTGACTACTTAAGGGAATTTAAAACGTTTTAAAAATGGCCCAGAAAAAGCGTTTTTATATATATATATATATATTGATGCACAAAAACTAAAAGTTTACGGTAGATTTATAAAAATAATTATTTTTCGTTTTCGCTTTAAAAAAAAATGATGATACGTCATGGAGTTTGCATTAAAAAATCCAGAAATAAATTCGTTTTTTCCTCATATGCTTCCTATTGGGGAAATTGAAAAAGAAATGTGAGTAATTAATTATTTTTTCCACAACTTAATTTTCGACGATGGTCAAATCCAAAATATTGAATGCAATTTTTTTTATTGAAACTAATGTAGTAAAATCGATGTGATGCAATTTTAAGGTTTTTTCTTTTTAAATTATGTGAGAATAATTTTTTTGAAACGTTTATTAAATTAATTGTAACGTTTTCCATACGCATTTTAAAATGTCTTACCAAAGACGTGATCATCATTTTTTTTTTTTTTTTTTTTTTTGTATTGATTAGCTATATATTTATTTACAACATGAAAAATTCTTTTTTTTTTTTTTTTTTAGAATCGGTGAAGAAGTGCAAAAGCTAAGTGTTATTCGCAATTTATCACAGTTACTGTCTACAGATGAAGAAGGATGTATGTTAAGGGTTATTCCAAAAATTCAACAAGCTTTAAATACAGCTACAACAGAATTTCATGTGGAAACGGCAAGATCATATTTACAAATATTAGAAAGAAAAACAGTATCTTCTAATACTTTTGCCAAACATTTTTTACCCTCTATAATTTACCATGCAGATAACAGAGATCAAGGTTTAAAATCTATTAAAATTATTTTTGTTTATGTGTAAGTGTTTATGAAAAATTTTAATTGAATTCGTCGAAATCTTTTGTTTAGTCGCAGCGAATGCATGGATGGAAACACTTTTATCAGCTACAGAATTCCTACCTCTTGATATTGTTAAAAATAATATTTTTAGTATTGCATTAAACAAAGGGCAAATCTCTCAAAATGTTAATCACAGAATTGCTGCGTGTAAACTTCTTGGAAAAATTAGCTCTAGGATTGAAACTCCTATGTGCGTATTCCGAAACTTAACAATCATTTTATTTTTTTTATTAATTGTGATATTTTATTATTATTATTACTTTTTTTTTTTTTAGTATTAAAAAAGATATTCTTCCAGTTGTACTTTCTCTGTGCCAAGATGTAAATGAATCAGTTAGAGCAAGTATATGTTCTCAACTACATATCGTTGCCAAAAGTAAGATTTAAATGATTATCTTTAGCAAAAGATTAACTGCGTTAAAACATTTTGATATACTATATGACTGATGTTAATTTTATTATTATTTCAGGTGTACCTGTAGATATGCTTAAATCAGCTTTGATACCTATTTTAGTCGAATTAGGAAGGGATGAAACAGTACAAGTTCGAGTTGAAGCCATTGATACGATAGTTAAAATAATTCCAATATTAAATCCAGAATTAATTAAAACATCAATCATTCCATTAATGAGAAAAATATTTGAACAAGCCATTGTATCTGTTGATGACACTCTAGTTACCGTTGCTAAAAATTATGGCAGTCTTTGTTTAGGTTTGGAAGGTAATAAATAATAAATAATATTTAAAAAACCTTTTTTTTTTTTTTTTTCAAATTAAAAATAAAATATATATTTTTTGTAGCTGTTTTAAACTCGTCTGAAAAATTATGGCTGGTTACTTATTATCATAATTTATGTCACATGGGAATTCCCCTTCACGGAGCCAAAAAAGATAATTTTTTCCCTAGTCACGTCCTCGATCGAATTAATTCAAGGTAAATAATTATCACGTTGATTTTTTTTTTAAAATATATTTTTTTGAAAAAAAAAAAAAATTTCCACCATAGTGAATGTTTTGCAAAACTTTTAGGTATATAGAATGTCGTCAATCTTGTGCTTATAATTTTCCCGCAATGGTTAAATTTTGTTCTTCATCATCCGAATTATTAGAAAAAATATATCCATGCCTTTGCGATTTTTCAACAGATCCTTTTTATATGGTTCGAAAAACAATCGGTGCTGGAATGCACGAGGTATTTAATGCAAGAATGATTTTAACGACGGAAGCAAAATAATTAATTAATTAATTAATTAATTTCAGGTCGCTAGAATTTTAGGTAAAAATAACAGAGTTGTTAAAAATCAAGTAATGACGCTCCTTTGGGATAACATGGAAGAAGTATTAATGGGAATCATACCGAATTTAGGGAAAACCATCGAACATTTAATAGCAAGCGGGGTTTTAGGTCAAGAACAAGTTTGTAATTTTTAAATTATTTTATTTGTAAAAAATTACTACCATTTCCCTCCCCTCCCCACCCCCCCAAAAACATACATTACTTTTTTTTTTGTTATTGTTTAAGGATGCCGTTACTTTTGAACTTGGCAGGGGTCTTCTTCAGTGTGATAAAACAATTAGGGATAAAACACATAATTGGAGGTTGTATTCAAGTTTTATTAATCAGTTAGAATCAATCGTCAAATGCTTGCCAAGTGATTATATTTATTCACATTTTGTTACGCTCATGTTTGAAAAAATGCATCGAGCCGTACGTTTTTTTTTTTTCATTTATTTTTCATTTAATAATTATTCTGCCGTGGCAAATTAATAATTTTTTTTTTTATGTAATAATTTTCAGCGTCCATTACCCTGTCGACTTGCAGCAACAAGAACATTGTTAATTTTTCTTCGTTACAATTTGAAAACGAATCAAAGACAAGAAATAAGATCACGGTTACAATCGGAATTTTGTCTATCATCTTCTTGTTATAAAAGAATGTTATATTTAAGATTGTGCACCGTCGCGAGAGAAATATTTTCAAGGGAGTATTTTAAGGAACACTTTTTTTTTCCACTTTTAAGTAGATCAGGTACGATCAGGTTCATAAATTAATAATATTATTATTATTATTATTTTTACGTGAAATGATTGGATCACGGTTGAGTATTTATTCGTTTTACGATTTATAAAATAAAATTGACAAGGAAAAAAATAAAATTTTTCGTTTTGCAGAGGACAAAGTACCCAACAATCGTTTATTATTGATTCGACAGTTGCCATCTTTAAAAGCAATGATTGTAATGCCGACGGAAAAAAAATATCTTCAAACGTTAGAAACATGCGTTCGCAGCATGGCCGTTTCTGAAAAAGACAAAGATGTGACCGCCGAGCTTAAATTATCAATTCACCGTTTGGACAAGACTGAAACTTTGACGGAAGGGGTGATGAATTTTACATTGAAAATTAATTTAATTATTATTATTGATTAATTATCGATAATTAATTACTTTTTCGTTTCTTTTTTTGTTAGAGTACGAGTCAAAGTCAAGAAGATGCTGAAAATAAAAGAAGATTTGATGAAGAAATGAGAGTGGCGAGTAGCAGTAATCGACCCGGTGGTACTTTTCAATATACCACTCAAGATTCTCGTCGTGGTAAAAAAAGTTTCTGGTTTTTTTTCTTTCTTTTTCTTCTTCTTTAAAAAAAAATCCACTGATGATAATAATAACAATAGTTCAAAGTTTTTAATTACTGCTTAAAAAAAAAACATTTAAATATTGTTTTGTTTTAGCTCCTCGACCGGAAAATTCTAAATCGGCGCCTTCTCCAAAACCTGGAGAACCTGCAAAACCGTATAGCGCTTCTTCAGTGAATAGTTCTTCTTCTAACCAGGCAAATAGTAGTCCTAGACCTGATAGAGTTTCTTACACTTCAAATAGCAATCAAGTTTTGCCATATCATTCGAGTAGCTCGCAATCCGCCAATTCAGGATCTCATCACGGAAATGTTCAAACGTATGTGTGTTAATTATTAATTAATTAATTTATTTATTTGTTTATTAACAATAATTTAAACAAATAATAAATCCCCTTAGAAAGAATTAATTTAAATATTATTAAAATTAAAAGTTATGATTAATGGTATTTGTGTACCCGACGCAGTTCAAGAATGAAATCATTGTTTTTTAACACTAAATCCCGTGACAGTTTTTTTTTTTTTTTTTTTGGGGGGGGGGAGATTATTCATTGAATGGTTTTATGTTTGTAGAATCGATAACACGACTAACAATCTAATATCAATAAGAAGTAGTTTTATTTCTTCTAACAAAACTAACGTCAATCAATCGTGCACGTGTTATTCGACGGCTTACACACGATCACAATCACTAAGAAATTTAAATCTTCTCGCATTGGTCGATTCGAATTTTATATATTCTCAAAAAAAATTATCCGAAGTCATTCACGGAGGGTTGTGTCGAGATCCCCGTTTGAAATTGATGAAATCCTCGTCGAGGTACAAAATGGAAATCTCGTGGTTGAATTTGGAAACGGATTTAAAAAACGAACTTTACGCTCTCGTCAAAAATCGTCAAATTCAGGGCGACAGGAATTACAAGGAGAAAAATAAATTTTTAACGGATTTTCGTAATTACAACGAATCGAATTTGAGTAAATTTTTGTCTCTCGAGGATCGAGATTTTAAAGAAACTATATATAACGTGACCGGGGTGGGAATGTCTTCGTCGGAAAAAAACGATGCGAATTTTTTCGAAGAAAGACTTAATTTTTTCGAAAGAAAATTAAAAATGGACGATGAAAAAACAACTAACAATACTAAATTTGGAAATTGTTCTTGCATTCATTCACTAACGACGACGATGACGTCGACGACTAACCGTAATAATAAATTTTTAGAAGTGGACGAAATAAAAAATTTATCTTATTTCAGCAAAAATTTCGAAGAGGATTTTTACAGGGATGCAGGAGTGAAAGCGAATGAAATCATCGGGAGAAAAATGACGGGGATTCCGATTTATGAAAAACCCGGGATATCGAGCCCGCAATATAAAATGACGACGACGACGACGACGATGCCGACGACGATGGCCAATAAACGTAAAACGTGGTTCGGAAATGAAAACATATCCCCCGGTCCGGTCAAACTCGAAACCGTGACGGGATACCCGAGTAAAAATTTGGAGAGGAAAAAATCGGACACGTTACCGTCGAGAGAAAGCATAAACCTTCAAAAATTAGGGATAGGACCCAGGAGTAAAAGTTTCATTCTTCCGAGCAGTTCGACGCAAGCGAAAGATGAAAAATCCCAATTTTCAGATTTTCACGGAGGATTCAGACCCGAAGAAAACGGTTTATCGAAATGCGATGTAAATTCGTCGGACGAAAGGTTCGCGAAAGGTTTTCGAACGGATTCCAATCCGAATCGTTTCGGTTTCCGGTTGCAATCGCGAGAAGAATCCGCGACGAAAACGGATTCGAAAATCGAGAGACCGACGATAAAAACGAGGATTCCCATAAATCAAAGGGGGGGAGGATTGTGCGAAACGAATCCGGGAGGTGGTAGTGGTGGTAGCAGGTCCGCGAGTCCGTCGATCCCGACGAAAGATAAAACGAGTGAAAATGTTAAAAGTCATACGGGAACCGGTTCGAAAAAAATCCCGGTCGTCGTGTCGAGGAAAAGCATGTTGATACAATCGAATCCGATTAAAATCAATCAAATTAAAAACAATCGAAGGAGTTTGGATTCGTCGAAAATAAGTTTGGTCAACGTGGATAAGGGAATGAATTTGAAAAGGAAAAATGATAAATTTTATGGAAAAGAAAAATCACATGAAAATGATAATCCGATGGAAAATCGTTCGGGTGTGAGAGAGGAGGAAAAAGGAGATGGGGAAACGGCTAATAATAATAATAATTCAGGGTTCAGTAAACTTCCAGTTCGGTGAGTTTGATGATGGGGCGAGGGGTGGGGAGGGGAAAAGGGGGGAAAGAAACCCTATGTTTTCCCATAATTTTCACGATTTCCTTTCTCATCTTGAATCACCATAACCTTTCCTTATAAATGAATAAAATATAATTTTGTATTTAAATTATGAAAATCTGAGAAAAACTTTTTTCTAATGTTCGTTTTGTTTTTTTTTTTTTCCAGGAGACAAAGACCTGATAAATAAACGTGGAAATAAAATAAACAAATAAAAAGAAAAGAAGGATCGAAGGAAAAAAGGGAAGAGAGGAATACGAATAAATGGTATTTAAAAAGGGATTTTTTTGTTTTTTCCCGGGAGAGCGGGAGAAAAAAAAAAAAAAAGAGGTGGTTATTCGAAAGGAGAAAGAGAAGGATGGAATTTGGGAAGATGTGTAAAAAGGAAGAAAAGGAAAAGAAAAATGGGAGGAAAGAAGGAAGGAAAAATCGGGAACGACGGGAACGTCAAGGAAGAAAAAAAGAAAATTTTTTTTTTTTTTTTGTTAAATTTTAAAATTTTATTTTTTATTCGGCAGCGTCATGTCGTCGCGCGTCATTTGTTGAATTTTTGTTTCTCTCTCTCTCTCTCTCTCTTTCTCTCTCTTATCGTCGACGCATAAATGGGAAATTGACTACAAGACCCGATCTTTCTAACGGTTATTCTCATGATTTCGGGTTAAAGAAAAAGAAAAAGGAAAAAATCAAAATTTTCCATTTTAGAAAAATTCCCACGTTTTTTTTTTTTCTCATCCGTACAAAGAAATTAAATAAAAAATTAATTTAAAATTAAATTTCCCGTTTTTTTGTTGTTATTATCATTATTATTATTATTATTATCATTATTGTTATTTTAATCATTGACATTTATTTTACAAAGTTTTAATTATTGTTTTCGTGTGAAAAGAATTCGTGACGTCATCGATCAATCGATTGATCGATCGACACGATGTAAATATTTATAAAACGATGTTTTTGTTTTTTTTTTTTAATTTTTTCTTCTTCATTTTGTTTATAAAAAAAAAAAAAAAAAAAAAAAAAAAAAAAAAGAAAAGTACAAAAAAAAATATAAAAATAATAACCAAAGAAAGAAATTTTTTATTTTTTTGTCAAATTTGTTCAATTGTTTTATTATTATTATTATTATTATTATTATTATTATTATTATTGTTACTATTACTATTAGTATTATTACTATTACAAAAATTATTATTATTATTAAAAAAAAGAGGAAAAGTTTTTAAATGAAATATCACGTTTATTTATTTATTTATTTACATATATATTTATTATAAATAATAATAATAATAATAATAAATTGTTCATGTTGAAAATTAATAAATGAAAATCATGCACGTGTACATAAACACATACATAAATTTATTTATTTATTAAAGTTAATGTATTATTAACCATGTATTAAAAATGTTTAAATGTATATTTAAAAAAAAAAAAAAAAAAAAGTTTTAACAGACTGTTGAATACGGGAGGGGAGGGTGGGGGAAGGGAGGGATGGAAAGGGGAGGGGAGGGGAAGGAGGAAACGATACCGTTAATGATAATAATGAAATGTTTTATTGAAATTTTTTGTAATGTTGTAAAAGAAAGAAACGAATGAATAAAATATAAAAAGTGTTTTATTTTAATTAATTAAATATCAGTGGATTTATTTTTATTTAATTATTAATTATTGATTTTAATTTATTAATTATTAATTATTTATTTTGATTTATTAATTTTATTTTTAAAAAAATTTCCAAATTTGATTTTATTAAATAATTAAAATCAGTTTTTGGAAAAAATCAATGAAATTATTTAAAAACGTTTTAAATATTATTATTATTATTATTATTATTATTATTATTATTAATATTATTAATCAGGATGGATTTTTATCCCTTAGGGAGAATCAGGTAAGAATAAATACCTGAATTTCTTTTAATAAATTTTATCTTTTTTATAATATATAACCTTTATGCAAATAGGATCAGATTGATTCCTGAATACGGTTCCTGTGACGACAACAACATCCGTGAGGGAACAACCAGGATGTATAGGAATAATAATAAAAATCAAATCGTCCCGGTCGACAATGGAAACGGGAATCTTTTTGGTTTTTTCTTTGTTTGAATTAATGTCAACGCGTCGCTTCCAATCGGATGTCATTCATCCAAATACTAATCAAATCCAATCAATGCTGCTTAACTTCGAACAAGAACCGGAAGTACCCACCAAGGTACGACAGGTAAGATATATATATAAGTAAAAGAAAATTATTTATCTTATGAGTAACGAAATGGTTTGTTTTGTTTTCATATACTTAGCTTATGTAATCGTCTTTTTTTTTCATTTCGCTTTACGCAAACACACGAAAGAGTCAATGATTGTTAAAATAAGAAAATTTTTTTCTTGTTTTAGGTTTAAACCATCAATTTAATATCTATTTCCGTTTGTTTCAATGGAAAATTTTGCAAACCGGATGCGGTATCGACTTATAAATCTCAGGTATTTTTGCACACCTTATTCAAAAATAATAATATTTTTTTTTATGAAGGGATTTCATTCTTATTTATGGGAGTTGTAAGTCAATGGAAAAGAATTTTGGACATAAAATTATGTTATGAATGAGTTAGGTTTATTTTACGTAACCGGAAATGAATTGAATTGGTACAATGGATAATGATAATAATTTAATGGATAAATTAAATGTTATCAAAGATGGTTAAAAATCGATCATGCACTCTGAAGCATAAGGAAAGAAAATGTAAAATGCGAATATGTGTTAATAAGTGGAAAAAAGGTAGAACGATAAAATGTCAAAAAATAATGCTTTAAAATTTTTATTATGAGTTTAAAAAAAAAAAAACATTATGAATTAATGAGTATGAACTTAGTAGACGACGGAACCAGATTTGGAAACGGCAGAGGCGGCAGCACTAGCGGCAGCACCACCGAATCCTCCGGTGTAACCTCCGTGGTAGACGGGGGCAGCGACAACGGGAGCAGCAGCGACGGGAACTACTCCTCCGACAACACCTCCGGCTCCTCCTTGTTGTTGTTGTTGTTGTTGTTGGCCTCCGGCTCCTCCTTCTTGTTGTTGTTGTTGTTGTTGACCTCCGACTCCGGCTCCGGCTTGTTGTTGTTGTTGTTGTTGACCTCCGGCTCCGGCTTGTTGTTTTTGTTTTTGTTTTTGTTTGGTGGTGGTAACGACTTTGGTGGTTACGGTTTTAACGACTTTTTTGGATTGTTTTTGTTGTTGTTGTTGTTGGCCTCCAACTCCGGCTTTTCCTTGTTGTTGTTGTTGTTGGCCTCCGGCTCCTCCTTCTTGTTGTTGTTGTTGTCCTCCGACTCCGGCTCCTCCTTGTTGTTGTTGTTGTTGTTGTTGTTGGCCTCCGGCTCCTCCTTGTTGTTGTTGTTGTTGTTGACCTCCAGCGACGGTAGCAACGTGGGGAACGGTCATGACGGGTAGGTAAGCCATGGTGGCGGGAACGGCATGGAAACCAGTTCCGACGACTCCAGCAGCGGCACCAGCAGCAGCACCAGCAGCGGCACCAGATTCGGCAACAACGGTTTCTTCACCTTCGACTTCGGCTTCGGCTTCAGCTTCGGCTTCGTCTTCATCTTCAGCTTCAACACCTCCGGCGGCGGCAGCGGCAGCAGCACCAGCTCCGACTCCAGATCCAGCGGCGGCAGCGGCACCAGCTCCACCTCCAACTCCTCCGGCACCAGCGGCGGCAGCGGCACCAGCTCCGACTCCTCCAAATCCGGCTCCGGCAGCGGCTCCGGCCATGGCACCAACTCCAGATACGACGGGACCGTCGACAACTTCGTAAACTTGTTCAACTACGGGTTCTTGAACGACGGAAGGTCCAGCAGAAGCGACGGTGGGGAAAGCCATGGCGACAGAGGGGTAGAAAGCAACGACTCCGTTGCTACCAACTCCTTGAACGGTTTGAACTCCTTTTCCGTAACCGGTGGCAAATCCATCACCGAATCCAGAGGTGAAAGATTGGCTCATTCCACCCATTCCTCTCATAACGGAAACAACTCTTCTGCTTCCGACGACGCGGGCGGCTTGAGCTTGAGCTTGGGCTTGAGCGGCTTGAGCTTGAGCTTGAGCTTGGGCTTGAGCGACTTGAACGGCTTGAGCATGAGCTTGAGCTTGGGCTTGAGCGGCTTCAACGGCTTGGGCTTGAGCTTGAGCTTGAGCTTGAGCGGCTTTTAGAGCTTGAGCTTGAACTTGAGCTTGAGCTTGGGCTTGAGCGACTTGAGCGGCTTGAGCGGCTTGAAGGGCTTGAGCTTGGGCTTGAGCTTGAGCTTGTCCCATACCACCGTAGTAGCCTCCCATCATTTGTCCTTGGGATTGAGCTTGAGCTTGTCCTTGTCCCATACCACCGTAGTGGCCTCCCATCATTTGTCCTTGGGATTGAGCTTGAGCTTGTCCTTGTCCCATACCACCGTAGTGGCCTCCCATCATTTGTCCTTGGGCTTGAGATTGAGATTGTCCTTGACTACCCCATCCTCCGTAGGATCCGTGCATGGGGTACGAAGCGACGAAGGTGGCGGCGACCAAAACCAAAACGGAAGTTTTGAAGTACATTTCGATTATTTTTTTTTGAATTTTACAATATTTGCAAAACAAAAAAAAACTTGCGAGTGCTTTTGAAAATCCATTTCGGGTCTTTTATACTCGTTCGAAATGTCATCAGTCACGTTTTCATTCCATCTACTCGCCATTTATCAGTTTTTAGGGTAATTTGAGCCGAGTCGATGAAGAGGAAACCGATCGTGAAAATTATTACATTGTTATTGTCGCCTTTTTTTTTCTTTCTAATGTCATTTTGATTATTCGAACAAACATTAACGAATTTTTATTTTTATTTCGTGTTTTCTTTTTAAAACAAATTTCATTTCCGTTATCCCTATTTACAAACAAACTTTCCACTCATTATTTTAAAAAACATTTTCATAAAATAAGACAACCATTTAAAATAGAACTGTATGTTCCTTTTATGATTAATAAAATTTATAATAAATT
>NW_002987884.1:0-89349 GCF_000006295.1 Pediculus humanus corporis | reverse complement strand
GCCAACAACAACAACAACAACAACAACAAGGAGGAGCCGGAGTCGGAGGACAACAACAACAACAACAACAACAACAACAAGAAGGAGGAGCCGGAGGCCAACAACAACAACAACAAGGAAAAGCCGGAGTTGGAGGCCAACAACAACAACAACAAAAACAATCCAAAAAAGTCGTTAAAACCGTAACCACCAAAGTCGTTACCACCACCAAACAAAAACAAAAACAAAAACAACAAGCCGGAGCCGGAGGTCAACAACAACAACAACAACAAGCCGGAGCCGGAGTCGGAGGTCAACAACAACAACAACAACAAGAAGGAGGAGCCGGAGGCCAACAACAACAACAACAACAAGGAGGAGCCGGAGGTGTTGTCGGAGGAGTAGTTCCCGTCGCTGCTGCTCCCGTTGCCGCTGCCCCCGTCTACCACGGAGGTTACACCGGAGGATTCGGTGGTGCTGCCGCTAGTGCTGCCGCCTCTGCCGTTTCCAAATCTGGTTCCGTCGTCTACTAGATTCATACTCATAAAAATACATCAAACTCTCCACTAGTCGGTTTTAATACAATATATTTCGGTTGAATTTTTTAAAAAATTTAATGTAAATTATTATTATTATTTTTTTCATGTAAATTATTTAGGCAATAAAATTTTTTTCCGTTAATTTTCGTTTGATTTTATTTCTCTTTCTTTTTTTTTTAAATCTCTGTAACCGTTTTTTGGGCAAATGTTCTCCACATATCCCATTTGTCAGAAAAAATTTTTTAATATTTTTTTTCATCAGAGTAGTTTTTTTTTTTTTTTTTTTTTAAATTTGTAGGAAAAGTTTTTGTTAGAAAATTCAATTTTGATAATACAATCTCAGTATACAATATCTTTAGTTTAAAGTTAATTTACTGTTTTAACAACTTATAAAATGTCATCCAGATAAGTATTAATAACAAAACAAAATTAATGACAAAAAATTTTTTTATTAATTTTCTGTAATGACATGCTATAATAATAATTTTTTTTTTTTAAATAAGTAAACTTTTAACAAAAATATTTTTTTTTTCTTTACAATATTTATTTATATAACATGAAAAAAAATATCAACTTACCAGTTGTATTTATTTACTTCTGTAGTTTTTATGTGCTAAAATTCTTTTATATTTGTTCCTTGAAATTACAAATAAAGCTCAACTTATGTGAGAATGATATTTGAATGATTTTTTTTGTTTTTAAATAATTTTATGACAATAAGAAAATAATTTTTAACCATCAATAAATAAATATACTGCAATGGATGAATAGATATTTACATTAAATTTACATTAAAGTTCTTTTTTATTAATTTTTTTTTCTACTAATTAAAAATTCTATGTAATATAACTTACTATGTGATGAGAAACCCATAAATTACTTTAATAAATATAAAAAATAAACAATAAAAAAATTACAGAAAGACATTATTAATTTTAACCGCCATGTTTATAACAGTTATCTTTACGGAGGGAAAAAAACAAATTAATTTGTTTCAAAATCTTCGCGCTAAATTAAATTCTTTTGAAACAAACAATGAAATCGTTGTTATTATTATTATTATTTTCGAATACGAAATGCTTGTATGTACTTGTCGGAGTTTTTAAACATTTATTCCAGGTTTAAACCGTATTCCTTAGGGAATTTAAATAAATTAAATGTAATTAAATGTAAATTAGGGAATAAAAATGTTCGAATGCTCGAATTTCGCTGATGCTGTTTAAAAAAAAAATTATACGAAGAATGATGGCCGTTTCGCGAGATAACGCGAACTCTTGTAAGATTTCATCATTGTTTTGTTTTTTTTTTTGCATTAATATATTTCATATTAAGGGTGATTTGTTAGTGTTATTATTATTATTATTATTATTACTTAGCTTTCATTTTTTTTTTTTTTTTCATTTATCCTTATTTGTTGTTTGGTTTTAGATTTAATTGGATTTAGAAACGTTTAATTATTTTAATTAGTTTTTTTTTATAAATTATCTTTAATGATTTAAATTAAAATGAAAAAATTACTGTGTCTATTATTATTATTATTTTATTGGCATATTATTATTTCAGGTGTGCACTGTTAATTTAGTTTTTCCTGTTGTATTTCTGTGGATTGTAGTGGTGAGTGTCTACCCTGAAATTGGATTCATATTTAGTATCCTGTTAATTTCTATATTAAGTTTTTTTTTTTTTTAAACTTTCTCGGCTTCTTTTACTGTTTTTTTCTTTTAGGGCAAACTTAGTGTTTTACATCATTATTATGTATAGTTGGATGTGGTTAATAACCTGGCACCTTCCTTTTAATGGTTACTATTTGAACACACACAATATTGAACCAAATTTTTGAAATGAATATAAAGTAAGTTAGATAGTTTGACAAAAATTTTTATTTAATTATTCTGCTTGTACTTAACAAAAATTTTTCAGTGCATATAAATGCAACTTTTTTTCATGCATTTTTAATGTATTTTTATTTATTAAACATTGTCCAACAGGAAATCTATGTATTATCAACATTTTCTTATTGATTTTAGATAGTATTCATTTAAAAATTGCTACATTATTACTACAAAAACCAATACTTCAAAATGAACACCTCAATTTTGTGGCCAATTGACTCATTTACAAAAGATAAGTAAAAATTAAGTTTAATTCAAATCTTTAAAGAGTCTGACTCTTTGTTTATCTGAATGAAATGGCTTTTTCCTTCAATGGCTGCAACTTTAAAAGATTTATGATAGTAAGCAGCACAACATTGTTATGATTTTTATATTGACGTTATTTCGATGATCACACCAAAATCTACTTTGTGCTTCTACTCGTGACATATCAATTCCTGTTGACTCGTAGTCATGTAGGACTTGTTGTGTTCCCAACCAAATCCATCACTTGTGAGAATGTGGGCATCTATTTGTTTATTCATATATGTGCAAACGTTCTGATGGCGCTTTCTAAGCTAAGTTAGGGAGAAGGAACAAATACTCCATTCATCCCTTAATGAGAGAACGATTGTATGAGGAGTCGCTCCAATGCAACAGTTGCATCGATTGTATTTATCCCCATATAAATAGTGGACTTTAAAACCACAGAGGGAGTCTTTGAGTTTCATCTGTCAGTCAGAGTAAAAGTGGTGATTTCTATAAAGTACACCAATCATAAAAACCTCATGGTTGCTATGATTAATATTATTATTATTTTGATTTACGAAACACTATAATTTTGTAAAGGTTGTTTTTGTTTGATGGTTAAGTCCTTTTGAGCTTTTACCTGGAAAAAAAAGGAAATAGTTTAATCTGGATTAAACTTTTTTTAAACGGAAATAAAGCATTTAAAAAAAAAATTTTAAATTTAAGAATGCAAAATTTTTATTTTAGATTTGTGCTGAAAGATGATACATTTCCAAAAAAAAAAAGAGTGGTTATTTATAGTGTATTCGAAAGGATGACAGTTACAAATGTGAATGAATTTTGAAATAAATTTTTTTTTTTTTTGATCATTTGAGAGTTTTATCCTAATTAGTCGTTTAGTAAACTAGGCCACGGGCACCAGCAGCAGCTCCGGCAACGGCTCCAACGTATCTTCCGGCGTATCCGGTGTAAACGGGGGCAGCAGTACGGTATCCAGCAAGGTGGTGTTGTTGTTGTTGTTGTTGTTGTTGACCTCCGACTACGGCTCCAGCTTGTTGTTGTTGTTGTTGTTTTTGTTTTTTGGTAGTAACGACTTTAGTGGTTACGGTTTTAACGACTTTTTTGGATTGTTTTTGTTGTTGTTGTTGTTGTTGGCCTCCGACTCCGGCTCCTCCTTGTTGTTGTTGTTGTTGTTGTTGTTGTTGTCCTCCGACTCCGGCTCCTCCTTGTTGTTGTTGTTGTTGTTGTTGTTGTCCTCCGACTCCGGCTCCTCCTTGTTGTTGTTGTTGTTGTTGACCTCCAGCGACGGTAGCAACGTGGGGAACGGTCATGACGGGTAGGTAAGCCATGGTGGCGGGAACGGCTTGGAAACCAGTTCCGACGACTCCAGCAGCGGCACCAGATTCGGCAACAACGGCTTCTTCAGTTTCGGCTTCAGCTTCAACACCTCCGGCGGCGGCAGCGGCAGCAGCTCCACCTCCGACTCCTCCGGCACCAGCGGCGGCGGCGGCACCAGCTCCAGCTCCGACTCCTCCGGCACCAGCGGCGGCAGCGGCACCAGCTCCAGCTCCGACTCCTCCGGCGGCGGCTCCAGCCATGGCACCAACTCCAGATACGACGGGACCGTCGACAACTTCGTAAACTTGTTCAACTACGGGTTCTTGAACGACGGGGGAAACGTGAGCTACGGTGGGGTATCCCATGTAGACAGCGGTGGGGAATCCACTGACGACTTTTTGGCTAGATTCAGAGCGAGCGACTCCGGCGGTGAATCCGTTGGCGAAACCTTTGTTGAATCCAGCGGTGTAACCGGATTCAACTTTGGTGACGACGGGGACAGTTCTAGTTCTGACACCGCGGACGACAACGCCTTGGGTTTGAGCTACACCCATACCTCCCATGCTTTGTCCTTGAGCTTGAGCTTGAGCTTGTCCCATGCCCATGCCTCCCCATTTTTGTCCTTGAGCTTGAGCTTGAGCTTGTCCCATGCCCATGCCTCCCCATTTTTGTCCTTGAGCTTGAGCTTGAGATTGAGCTTGGCCTCCTACTCCTCTGTAACCTCCCCACATGTGATGACCTTGATGACCTTGGGATTGATGATGGGATTGAGATTGGGATTCACCTCCCCACATGCCATGCCAGACACCAGATTGGACGAATCCAGCGGCGAAAAGTACAAAAACTGAAAATTTAAAAAACATTTTTTAAGGTTTTTTTTTTTGTAGTAGCTCACAAGTACACAAAACAACTCGTGAATGACTACGAAATTTTAATTCTGAGCTTTTATACAGAATTCATTCCGCGATTGTCACGTATTTTTCTTCCATTATCTTCAAAATAATTTGGTTTTTAATCGTCTTTCAATTTATTTTATTATTTTAAGAATTAAACCATCCGTGAATATCGAAATCAATAAATAAAAAATAAATAAAAAGTTTTTTTTTAATTTTTATTTTTTTTTTCTTTATCATTTTTAAAAGGTAAACTCATATTCGAAATGATAGTTCGTGTCAACAGTCGACTTCTTTTATCTTTTTCACCTTTACGTTAATAATAATAATAATAATAATATGTTTACTTTTTTCTTACCTTTTCGTATCTGCCTTTCCTCTCTTTTCTACCTCGAAAATCTCAAATCCGAATATCATCATCATTATCATAATAATAATTATAAACAAAATACCCATTTTAACATAAATCTTGCAACAACAAAAAAATTTATATTAAAAAATTGAGTTTCCTGTAATTTTCATTAAGCAAAGCATTATTATTATTATGGTCACTCTTAAATACGACAAGATTCTTATTTGTCGGGGTTTTTAAGCATTTATCCCAGGTTTATACCCGGGGATTCCTTAGGGATAAATGCTCCAATATCGGTGATGCTGCTGTTTTCAAAGAATGTGGGCCGTCTCACATAGTGCGATTTCCTGGATGGTTTTCCCTCCTTTAGGTTCTTCAAAATCTTCTTTAAATTTCCTTTGATTGAATGTGGCGTCATGGCTCCCAGTGCTGCTCCCACGATGACCGGAATCGTTTCTGTTTTTGTTCCCCACATCCTGGCTATTTCAGCCTTCTGTCTGCTTCTTTGGCTGTTTCACCATTTTTCCGCATTATGCTTCTCAGGATGATATCCGGTTTGTTGGCTGGCACAGTTCTATCAGTGTGGATTTGTTGATCATATAGAACTGTGCATGGATCTACTGTCGTAACCGGGTTTGTGTTGTACCACTCTTTGGGTAATCCCTTCCTCTTCCACACTCACGATAGATACTCCAATGGAGATATTGACATATTTTATTGTGCCTCTCCAGATATTCATGTTTTGCAAATATCGGACAACCGGAAATTAAATGATCGATGGTTTCCGATTGGGATTGGTCAATTCGGCACTTGTCATCTTGGCGGACTTTGAGAATTATACCCTCTCATAGTTATGGGTCCTTAAATGCCTGGTTTCGAGCAGGAATTGTAATAAACGCTTCCGTTTCAATTTTAAGTTTTCCACTCCGTTTATTATCATTATTAATACTCTTTTCCCGATTCGAAAAAAAAAACTTTTTGGTTTTTTAAAAATAATGATAATAATATCAAAATAAAATTAAGCTAACTAATATTCATTATAAAAAATTTATTTTTGTTCTCCCTAAACATAATTTTTTCTCGAATGATTGGATACTCGTAAATCCGTGGAATTAGAAAACAATAATAATAATAATAACATATATATATTGTGGTAAAATATGACGAAAGGTTAAAGGTTAAAGTCAAATGAATAGATTTAATTATTAATTTTTTAATTTATTAAATTTTCAGGTTGTTTTCTTGTTCGATGCATAAAAAAAAAAAAAAAAAAAAAAAAAAAAACATGGCGTTTAAATATGGCGACAAAAAATTACGTCAAATCAAGGACGGCGAGTTGTACAAAACAAATAAGACGAAATTAAAATTTATTAATTTAATAAATAAATAATTTTATTTAGAAAACAAGACAAGGTAAATAAGACAGAAACAAACGACTAATAATTAAATTAAATTGTTTTTTTTTTTTTAATTCATTTTCGACAGCGGCAAACTTGTTTGTAGCAACGTCCACCTTTGTAACCTTTTCTTAATGCAATACAATGAGCAGCACATGCAGAATGATTAAGGGATCCCCATTTTGTATCGAAACTCAATAGATCACAAGTTGCTCTCCTGAATCTTCCTCCATTCGTTTCTGTAAAAATAAATTAATTATGGAATGTTCTGGAAAATATAATAAAATTAAAAAAAAAATGCGCGTTTGTTTGTTATAATAGTCACATGTGTGGGTTTGTATGTTAAATTTTATTTGTTTTTCTATTTAAAAAAAAAAACATTTTGTTCATATTTATAAATAAAAACATATTTAATAAGTTTGTTTTTAAAACATAATAAGGAAAATTTGCTTTTTAAAAAAAATTAATTTTCATTATTTAGAAAAAATTGGAAAATAGGAAAAGAGGGAAAAGTTATTTATTTAAAAGAAAATTTTCTTTTATTATTATTATTATTAAAATTAGATATAATATCTTAAAACAAATAATAAAAAAAAGGGCATTAAGTGAAAATAATAAGGAAAAGTTATGTTTTTTATTATTAAATTTTTATCGTGTCAATAGTCGAGTTTAAAAAATAAAATCGTTTGAGGAAATTTTTTTCAAAAAAAAAAAGTTAAACAATATTTGTCACGGTTAATTTAAATAAGTTTTTTTTTTTTTTTTATATTTGAAAAAAAAAAAAATAGTGAAGGAAATTTAAATTATAATTTCATTTTCCAATAAGGAAAATTTGAAAAATAAATAAATTTAACCGTCATTTTTTTTTTTGAGTTTCGTAAATGAAACAACAAATCGACATTTTTTTTTTTTCTAAAATTACGTTGGTTGATAAATTTAAAGGTGAGATTAAAAAAAAAAAAACGAAAAGGTTTACTTACGAATTTCTTCTTTCACGTCGTCAAATAAATAATTAACATCGTCGCCGCCATTTTCAACAGAAACTTTTATTTGAAATTTTTGACCCGGGAATTGGTTCAACGTCGACGGTAAACCTGATGCCACGACGAAGCAACAACAACCCACGATCATAATAATAATCAAATTCAAACCGTTCATTTTTATTTTTTTTTAAATTATTTATTCGAAACGCACGTATTTAAACGCAGTTTTTATTAATATTAAAAAACTGATGATTTCAAATAAAATTTTCATTCTTATATAGTTAAATTTTAAAAAAGGGGATTCCATGTTGGAATTTCCGCGTTGATTTGCCCAGACAGGAAAAAACAAAACGACAACGCCGGAATTTCCCGCGCTATCTCACAATTTTAGCTTATTTTCATTTGTGTGCATTTGACATGTGAATAACACATAACGACCATGTAATTAAATTTTTTTTATTATCAAATCTAAGTGAATTTTATAATTAATTAATTTAAAAAATTTAATATTAATATGTTTTGTCGTGTCACGGTCAAGGAAAAAGCAAAAAAAAAAAGGAATTTATTAATAAAACAAACGTGATGAGGTAAGTCCCAAAAAGAATATAATGTAATTAAAAAAAACCAATATGGCGGAGTCGTTTCATTTCATGAATTCTTTTATATGTAATTAACGAATTAATAATTTCTTATATTTGGACATATTATTTTTTATTTATTAAATAGAAAAGGACGACTAGTAAATTTAATATATAAAAAACATTCATTCAGTTAATTGTGAGTTGTCAAACGTGTTGTGTGTGTAATTGAAATTATATTTATGAAAAAACCATATGAATGTGAAATTATTTTTATTATTATAAAATATATTTAAAGAGATATAGGTAGTCTTAGGTATATATATTTGTGTAAAATTAAAATTTTCAGGTTTTGTTTTGCTATTTATTTTATTTTTTTTGTCATGTAAATAATAATATGTTTGAATGATTTAGTTGCAAAAAAAAAATGTACATGGTTAACAAAAAAAAAAAATGTTTGATAAACTTTATCGTTTTTCCCTTTTAGTTTTTGCTGACATGAAACAGGAGATTTATCTTTAGCTGAAGGTTAAATTTTTTTAAAGAAATGTCATTCAAATGAAAAACTTTAATGGTGATCCCTTCTCCCTCCCAACACTATACATATAATAACATCATCATTTTATTTATTGCAATGTCATTGTTAATATTATATAATATAAATATATCTTTAAAAGTTATTAAGATTCATGCTTGATAAAAAAAAACAAATTAAAAATTTTTATTCAAAATGGAGTTTATTTTGTATGTTGAGTGTTTGAAGTTTTCTTAAAATTCAATTCCCATTTTTTCAATAACAATTTTTTTTTAAGAAATGAAACAGTTAAAATTATTAACAGTTTATTTTATCATCATTAAATTCTCTTGATATCAAGATTAACACTTTTGTTAATTTCTCCATTTTAATGTTTATTATGTAATTTTATCATAAAGTTAAAAATATCTATCATTTGTTGCTTGGTTCTATTGGCCTAAGTTCAATCAGATAAACATGATGAAAATAATTTTTTAAAACAATAATTCAAACAAAAGTTTTAATATTAAATAACTATTTCCATAAGTTGAATTAAATAATGAAAAGTTTATCCCATTATTTTTTAGTTTTGTGAAATTAAAAGTGTACTTTTAAGTTTGCAAACAAAAAAGTGACATTTTTGCATTAGAAAAGTTAAAATTTCTATTTATAAAAAAAACTCTGTGTGTTATTTTATTTAATAGTGATTAAATATTTAGTATTATTTATGTATATTTTTATAGATGGTTAATTTAAAACAATCATAATGATAATGATAAACATTGCAGTTTAAACATTTTATTTTCCAAATCAACTTCACACAATTTTATTTAAATTGTATTTATTAGGCATAGAAAATTTAATTTGATTTTTACTCAGTTATTTAAAGAGAAAATATTTATAAAAAAAAAAAGTAGTTTTAATTTTGTTACACTTTCTAAAAGTTGTTTTTATACTGATAATCACGTTAATCCACAAATATTTATTGAAATTATGAAAAAATTAGTAATTTTTTAACTGGTTTCAAATCATTATAATTTACATTATGACGGTTTATTTTTTTAATTTCATATTAAAATTGTTTTTTCCTTATTCGCAATATCAAAATTAATGCATGAGATCGTGATATAAAAAATTAAATTATTTATTTTTAATTATTTCTAACGCGATTTTATCGAAACGGTAGATTATTTTTTTTAATTTTTTTTAATTCAAACGGTTCTTTTAAAAAACTTGAAATTTTAAAAAGGATTCCGGAACGTGGAATTCGAATAACGGAAATTTTTTAGCGTGGAAGCATCCAACTAAAACCCGCCACTTTGATTTATTGGCAAGCGTAACAGTGCTAACGAATTTTTTTAATAGGAATTTGAAACTTTTTGTTAAAATTATTTATTTATTTGATTAGTTTTATTTGTTAACTACATTTGTTTTATTTTACGTTTGTGTTATAAAAAGAAAAAACAACATTTTACGGATTGGGAAAACAAATTTTTCTCGAATTAATCTTTAATAAACTGTCTAACGTTTGCTACCAGAGGTTACAGGTTGTATTTGTTTTAACATTTGGCGTTTTACATTTACTTATTGCTTTTCTTTATAATTCTTTCAATTTAATCTTTTATTTTAGTTTATTTACCTTCACTGCAATATCTTACACTTGAAAAATCTTCAAAATTAAATTTTTTTTTACAGAAGTTTACATAAACCTCTCAACTGACATTTGTAAAAGTCATTACTGCACTTGTTTTTTGTTAAATTTATAACTTGATTTGTTTTAGTGAATGAAAAGAAAACAAAATTTTTTTTATATGTACAATCAACATGACAAATCCTTCAAATTTAATAATATTAGTCATATTTACATTATTAGTTTATTTAAATTGTTTTTCGGTGTTGATATGTGAATCAAAATCGTTGGAAGGTACACTAAATGAAATTGAATGTTTTAGTCAAAATAAAGTTTATAATGTTGAAAAAGACAAATGTTATAAGTTATTAACACGAGGACCTTGCGAATCTGGTTATTGGTTTGTTTTGGAAAAGCCTAAATCTGGTATAAATAATCAAGATGTAAAAATATCTGGTATTTGTGCTAAGGTAAATTAATTATTTATGAATTTCAAATGGAAATATTAGAATTTAAAGGATAACTGAATAGAATTACATTTCATAAAGTTTAAAATGTCAAGATTAAAAGTACAAGCATGCTACTGATGAATTAAAAAAAAAAAAAAAAAGAGAGAAAAATGAAAGCTAATGAATAAACTTTGGAAATGTGACCAGAAAATAAACAAAATGATAAAGTTTTAGCTTAAAAAAAAAAAAAGAGGTTGCATTATTATTTGAACCTTAAATTAAAATTTTGAATTTCAATTTTAGGAACTATGTCCTGAAGGAGGTTATTATTGGAGTAAAACTAAAACATGCGTACAAGCCAAAGATAAAAAGAGATTATGTGGAAAATCATCAGATCAAGAATTATTAAATAATTTTTTTGGTGAGGGTGAATGCATGTGTTCCAGAGAACCCATAAGAGCACGTTTAAACAACGATGAAAATAGCAAATGTTATCAATTGTATACAAAAGGGCCTTGTCAAGAAAGACAAGTTATTGGTATTTATTTTGTTTGGAGTACGATTTAAGATTCGGATGAAGATTTATTAGATTTTTATTTTTATATTAGTATTATTTTTTAATAGGTTTTTTACCGGAAGAAATCGATAAAGCAAAATGCATTGAAGATAAATGTTTTGATCAAACGAATGAATTGAAAAAACAAGGAACGTTATCCAGATATGGAGTTTTAGCTCCTTGGATTAACGGTTCTTGTTATGAATTGGGTACTCAGGGTCCTTGTCCTGAAACTTTCAAATTCAAAGTTTGTATTTCCAACAATTTTGTTATTCTTCTACATAATATAAGAATTAAAAAGTATATATTCTCTTCAGGTTGACCGTACGACGTTACAACCAGCATGTATCGCACTAATAAATGCCATTTTCGACATTGAAAAACCTCAAGATTGTTATCAGGATGAAAATGGAGACTGTCAAAAGAGAATAAATAAATCTGAAAATGCTGACAAGTACAAAGAAGAACTTTTAAACGCTCTCAATGCAGCAAGAAAAAAAAGAACCGTGTCGCTGGAATAAATTTTTATCATTTGGAAAACTCTGGATAATTATCAGGTATTTATATTTTATCTCTTTTAACAAGGATATGCATAAAAAAATTAATTTATATGCAAATCTCAAGTCGTTTACGATGATTCAATCCCATTTATTCAAGAGTTTGAAAGGTTTTTAAAAAATAATCAAAATGCAAAAAAAATAAATGATGAAACTTATTTATTCAGAAAGAAAAATAATAATAATAATATTTATAAATTTTTTTCCATTTGCCATTTAAATGCGCATTATTCTTCTTCGGTTAAGTATGAGATTTTGTTATTGAAAACTAAAATAATTTGAAAGAAAAACAAAAGAAATTTGTTTAAAAATTTAACAAATTAACGTTTTTATTTTAGTAATTTAATTCTCTTACCTTTGGTTGTTAATCATGGTAGCGGTAGGTTCTTGAAGTAATTTTGAAAAGCATCTTGAACGGCTTGAAGAACTCGCGGATCGTCATATCTAAATGGTTGCAGTCGTTGCGGTTGAGCTTGAGATACAATAGCAAAAGTTGCAATGAAAGCAATCACGAAAAACACCCAGGAAAACATTTTTTTTAAAAAATTAATTTGATTTTTCACTTTGCTGTTGCTGTTGCTTGAGCTACTGCTGTAATTGATGTCGAACAATTCGAAACATTTTCCTTTTATACGAAAAAATTATCATAATTGGAAAAACAATTTTTTTATTTTTTTAATTGCTGTCGTGAAAACTTTATTATTATTATTATTATTTAATTACGGTTATTAAGTAGTAATTTGATGTGCACCTGTTTATATATTTTTCTAAGATATAATCATTCTTTAAATTTTATTATTATAACTCTATTATCGCAATAACGTGCGATTGATAAACGTTATCACAATAATAATAATAATAAGCAAAATGGATCCACCACCTTGGATATAGGAAAAATGGCAGACTTTTGGTCGAATATATGGGAAAAATCTTATCCATTAAATAAGAGTTCTACATGGATGAATAAAGAAAAAGAAGGACATGCCTGGATTGCTTCTTCAACAATGTCGGATATAAGAATGGCAGATTTGGAAATATGCCTAAAAAACACGGCCAATTAGAAAAGTCCCGGATTAGATAGGGTACAAAACTTTTGGATTAAGAATTTTACAAGTACCCCCATAAGTTCTTACTGGTATCCATAAATAAATTAATAATGGAACGGCAAGAAATGCCAGAATGGATAACCACGGGAAAAACGTATTTGCTGCCCAAAAAAATCAGAAGCTATGGAACCGAAAGATTTATGGGCATTTGAGAAAAAATAACATTTTTCCTCCTGAACAATATGGATGCAGAAAAGGGTCTTATGGCTGCAAAGAAGTTTTATTAATAAATAAATTGATTAAATGGACAGTGGAAAACAAAAGAGGAAGAATTTATGCATGGCATGGATTGACTATCAAAAGGCCTTTGATAGTGTGCCTCACGAATGGATTATTGAGGCATTGAAAATATATAAAGTAGACCCTAAAATTACAGCGTCCTGCGAGGAGAAGAGTATGAAAAATTGGTGCACCCAGCTGGAAGTGCAAAAATACTCTTCTAGAAAAATATTTATAAAAAGAGGAATTTTTCAGGGAGATTCATTGTCGCCACTTTTATTTTGCATGTCTTTAATTCCTCTGTCCAGGCAACTTAATATCAAAGATCAAGGATACGAATTGGTACCGGGAGACAGGAAAATCACCCATATGTTGTTCATGGATGACCTGAAGATATATGCGAAGAGCGAAGAAGAATTGAAGAAAATGTTAGGGACGATACAAACTTTTTCCTCTGACATCAACATGAAATTTGGGTTAGAGAAATGTGCCAGAGTTAATATTGTCAGAGGAAAGTTAAAACAAAAGGAAAATATAGAAGGCGCTGAATAAGAACTTATTAAAGAATTGGACCCCCTGGATCAACATACAAATATCTGGGGATTGAAGAAAATTTTGGGGTAGCCAACAAGGAAATCAAGCCGCGACTGAAGAAAGAATATTTTAAAAGATTGAGGCTTATATTACAGTCGGAACTGAATGGAAGAAATAAGAGGAAAGCCGTCGGCACATTAGCAGTTCCTGTAATAGAATATAGTTTTGGCCTCGTAGACAGGACAAAAGAAGAAATCACACGCCTGGACCGAGGAACAAGGAAAATATTAACTATGAATGGTGCGTTACATCCAAAAGCTGATGTGGATAGATTGTACGTCAGCTGGAAAGATGGAGGAAGAGGATTACGACAAATGGAAGCGGCATACCAGAATGCCATAATTGGAATGAGAAAATACATAGAATCCCATCAAGAGGACCCTATCTTAGCCCAAGTTATACATGCAGAAGAAAAAACTACAAAAAAAGGAGTTCTCAAAAGGGCAAAACAAATCGTCCAAGAAAATAAAGAAAACGAGATAATGGAAGAAGGGCAACTTGCAACTTATGATAGCAAAGCCCAATCTCAGAAGAAATTAAAAGGCAAATGGGAACAGAAAAAGTTGCATGGGCAATACCTAAAAAGAATAAATGCCGAAGATATTAATAAGAAGAGCACGCACAATTGGCTACGACGTGGAAAACTTAAAATTGAAATGGAAGCGTTTATTACAGCCGAACAATATCAGACATTGCGGACCCATAACTATGAGAAAGTAATTCTCAAAGTTCGCCAATCCCAATCGGAAACCATCGACCATTTAATTTCCGGTTGTCCGATATTTGCAAAACATGAATATCTGGAGAAGCACAATAAAATTTGTCAATATCTCCATTGGATATATGCCGAGAATATGGAATGGATGGAATACCCAAGAAGTGGTACAACCACATTCCAAACCCGGTTACGACAGTAGGCCCATGCACAGTTATATATGATCAACAAATCCACACTTACAGAACTGTGCCAGCTAACAAACCGGATATCATTCTGCGACATAATTCCAAAAAATGGTGTAAGCTGATTGAAGTATCCGTACCGGCAGAAAAAAACACCAGACAGCCAAATAAGCAGACAAAAAGCTGAAATATAGAAATTTGGAAATTGAAATAGCCAGGATGTGGGGAACGAAAACAGAAACGATTCCGGTCATCGTGGGAGCAGCACTGGGAGCCATGCCACCACATTCAATAAAAGGAAATTTAAAGAAGATTATGAAGAACCTGAAAGGGGAAACCATCCAGGAAATCGCACTATGTGGGACGGCCCACATTCTTCGAAAACAGCAGCATCACCGATATTGGAGCATTTATCCCTAAGGAATCCCCAGGTATAAACCTGGGATAAATGCTTAAAAACCCCGACAAATAAGAGCCTTGTCGTGTTTAAGAGTGACCATAATAATAATTAAGATTTACAATGTTTGCATTTAATTATTCGTAATAGATATTGTTCATAAATTGAAATTCTTTAATGGTATCCCAAATTTTTTTGCCATCTTTTTTAGTAAACATGAAAGGATTAAAGGATTCATTTGAAATTAAAATAACTTATTTACATATACTTACATAAATATATGTATATTAAATTTTTACTAGAACTCTGTTAATCTCTTTTTGAATTTACAAATTTTGGGTTAATTAATTAATAAATAAATAAATACTACTAATATATATCTATATAAAAATTGTGTGATGGTTGTAGTTTACACACAATTTCAAGTCTTTTTAATGTTTTATTATTATTATTATTACTACTACTATCGCGTCACCTTTGACTCTATTTTTTTACATCATCATCATCATCATCATCATCGTGAAAATTACAATAATAATAATAATAATAATAATGTTTATTATTAATATTAATAATAACAAAGCATTTTTTTTGTTCTCTACAGGTTTTAAAATTCATAATGATTTACTCTGACAATGATAATGAAAAAGAAGAAGAAGAAGAAAAATTAATAAATGAATGAAATAAATAAAGATAGAAGATGAGGAAATATCATTTTTCTTTTTAAGGCGAAGAAGAAAAAATTGTTTTTAACGTAACCGGAAGTCAGTCATATTTCACATAACCGGAAGTCATTTTTCACGTCATTTCCTCTTGTATAAAAATAAATTTTTTAAAATTTAAGGTACATTTATTATTATTATTATTATTATTATTATTTAATTAACGAAAAAAATTTTTTTTTTTTTTTCTTTAATGGTAGACAAAATAATAATAATCAAAAAAAAAAAAAAAAAAAAATTAATCAATTTTTTAATATTTCTTTTTTTCTCGTATTATTAAATGCAATGATAATTTTTTTGTTTTGTTTGTTTGTTTGTTTTGTGTGTTTGTTTGTTTGTTTGTTTATAATGCAGGGAACTCTTGGGTAAAACATTTTTAGTTAATTAATGTTACTATTTAAAAAAAAATAATATTACTTTTTTTTTTTCGTTTTTCGTTTTTCGTTTCTTTCTCTCTAAATGAAAAAAAGCGAATCTCAATAATGAATTCACATATTAAGTATAGCCTCTCTAACACAAGAAGATATTAACAAAAAAAAAAAAAAAAAAACAATAAAAAAGAAGAAATGGGGCTATAGAAATTGAAGACCGACTCCAAACTGAAAACCTTCAGCGGTAACATCGGCATCTTGTGCTTTAAGTGGTATTACGTAATTAAATTCTACTCTGGCTAATTGACCCAATCTTAAAGCTAAACCGCATCCGTATGACAATCTATATCCGTCGAGTATGTTTTTTACATCTTCCGTAACACCATTACCTACGAGACAAATCATTACATCACTTCCTGTTTTTTTTTTTTTTTAATCAAGGTTACCAACACACAAAAAAAAAATTACCAAATTCATATTCCTTGCATTGTCCCATATTTAAAAAAAAATGAACTCTAAAAAGATCGCCAAAACCTCCTTTTCCAGGTCTGAAAGGCAACGGAGTATATAAATGAAGGCCACCAGCTAACGCAACCTATCGAAAAAACAAGAAAAATTATTATTATTATTATTATTTTTTTATCCAATCGATGAGAAAATTATGTGTAAGAAAATTACATTCGATCCTGTTGCGTTGCCATCCGAACGAGGACCGACTCCTCTTGTTTCAAATCCACGTACGCTCATAGGGCCCCCCACGTAGAATTTATCAGGGAGGCCAACAGCTTCGCCGTCTCCCAACGGTTGTAAATACCCGGCTTGTAACGTTGCTTGAAGTACCTTTAAAAATAAGAAACAAATTAATGAAAAGTAAGCAAAAGAACCTAATTAGGCGGGGGTGGATGGGGCGGGAAACAAGCATTACGTAATAGTTTTTTAATGACCTTGAACTTTAAAATAAATTTAGGTCAATGACCTTTGGTTTAATTTCACAAAAAATTAAATTAACAAAAACTAATTATGAACAGAATATCTTCTAGGTACGAAAAATGTTTTCACTTTTTCCATTTTTCCTTTGATGAATGGAAGGTTAATTACAAATTATTTTACAGGATAAATACAATATTTATTTAAATCTTACCATGTCGGCAATTAACGGAAAATTGTACTGAGCAAAAAAATCATTTTTAAGGAATTTAATGTCGCCACCAAGACCGGCTAATTCAGTTGTAAACCTGTAAATAATGAATTATTGTTATATATATCTGATGACATCATAGGCACCATTATGATGCAACCGTATATCCAAAATTCAAGGTTTGACTTAAACATTTTTCTTATTTTATCTTATATGTACGTACCTAAAAAGTGTACCTGACGAAGGAAAAATTTGGGCATCTCTTTTATCAAATGTTAAAATATGTCGAAGGGCAGATTTAATTTTATGACCAGATTCTTGCCTTACATCGAATGCAGAACTTCTAGAACTAGTTCCCATTTCTCTCCAAGCACCCTCATACTGTATATTATGTCTTAACTGTAATATTTTTATGACTTTTTTAAAATTGCAATGCTAAGAGAGTCATACCTGTATGGTCAGTGTTTAATCAAAACCTACAGGACATATTGAGGAAAAACCTAAATCGAATAATACTCCTCTTTCTATAACTCTATATCCAGACCAAGGCCAATCGGATCCGTGTTGAAATATTGATGATGTAAACCTGAAACCGGAATTTTATTTAAAAAATCATAATTTTTAATTAATAATTAATTATGCGAAAAAAAAAACAACCAACATGGCGTCATATTTCGTTCTTAAAGGTTTTACAAATGATAAACTCAAATTGTTTGTACGCCTTGATCCATATGAATATTCTGCTTGTAATTTTTCCCCTCTTCCAAACATGTTTGGTGCTCTTAAACTAACCACAAGCGATCCCTCATTGTTTCCGACCATTGTATTAGCACCCCCAATCATTCGTTTTAATTCTTTTACAAAAAATGTAACCTAAACATCATAAAAACTTTATTTTATCCGTGTCAACATGATTGGATTCGTACATGACAAAAAAAAATGTATTCATCATCACCTCCAATCCATCCAATGTAGCTTCTGCACCTGTGCTTGTATCAATAAAAATCCCAATGTTTTGAAAACATCCCAATTTTTCTAATTTTCCACGAACTTTGTGCGCATTTATAATGACTTCTTGAAAATCTTTGGCTTTAAATAGATCTTGAACTGTTTCAACGACAACATCATCTTTAGTCCTTTGTAAACCTTCTATGTTTATTTTATCAACTCTAGCCTTCATAACAATAATAATAATAATAATAATAAATTTTTTTTTTTTTTCATGTTATGAAAGAGGTTTCAATTATGAAAAAAAGGACACTTACTCCGACTCCAGATAAATCAACTTTTTTTCCAGCTTCATGACCGCTACATGAATCGGTCGTAGTTTCAACCTATAATTATTATAATGAATTATTATAATTAAATTTATTCATTATATAAATAAAAATAATAATAATAATAATTTAAACGACTAAAAACTAATTTACTTTTTCCGGCGTTGGAAAAATTTAACGGTTTTGATAAACTGGAACCGGAGGGGGATAATTTTTAATAGGTAAAATAATATCATCATTAATAATAATATACATAAATATTATTTATTTTAATTAAAATATAACTAAAGATAAATAAAACTTACTCTAGGTTGTTTAGAACCACCTGAATCCTGTAAAAATGAAAATGTTTATTCAAAGATTGAAAATAATATAATAATAATAATAATAAATATACCGTGTGTGTGAAGAAAAGAAACAAGGAATAAATAAAAAAAAATAACGATGGCCGTTATTAAAAAAAAAATAATAATAATAAATAAATAAATAATTAAATGAAAATAATAATAATAATAATAATACTTTTGCGTGTACAGTTCCCATTGTCGGCGACTATATGGTTTTTCAAAAGCCTATGTTAATTTTAGACGTCAAATTTTGAAATAAAAAATCCATAAAGATTGTACATTAAGTACGACTTGGAAGCAGACGGAATTTGGAATCCATTGAATAATAAATATAATAACACCGAATCGTAATTTCCGGTAACGATTTTATTTTTTTTTTTAATTATTTATTTATTTAAAAGTAATTTTTATTTTTATTTTTTTTTTTTATAATTTAAATAACGCAAAATATTAACAAAAGTTTTTTTTTTGTTTTGTTTTGTTTTTAAACTTGTGAAAAAAAAATTAAATTTCAGCGCCAGGGAATATTTTTTTTTTTTTTTTTTTTTTTACTCTTTAAGTAAAATGGTTTCTCATTCTAATGCCACGTTTAAAACGTTGGAGTCGTGAAGAGAAGACATCATTTCAAATGGTTTTTTTTTTAAATTAATTTTTATCGTTAATTTTTATTTAAAAAAGATTTGATTCGCGATTTTAATTAGTTTTTATACTTGACAATAATAATTTATATCATAATGTCGAATTTAAATAAAATAAATTATTTAAAAAAATTTTTTTTCAAGTCGTAATGAAATGCACGTGATGGTGACCAAAATCTTGTTCACGAATTTTCACTTTTATAAAATTTAATAATTAAATTTTTTTTATAATATTACAATCGAAACGTTAAAATTTTTTATGAAATCAATTGTAAGAGTGATTCTAAATTTATTTTTTTTTTAAATTATGAATTCTTTTTAATTTCTTTTTTAAATTTCAGGGTAAGCCGGTAACGAGAATGAAAATTTTTACAAGAAAATGGATTCTTATTTTTATCGTCAATTAATGAATCAAATAAACGAAAGTTGTATTATTCCTCATAATTGTTTTCCGAAGCATAATCTCGTTGTTAAAGACGCGCACTCACATCCTCTTTTTGAAATAAACGAAAACGATTTAGACGTCGATGATGATATTGAACACATGGGTCAAGTTCCTTATTTTAAATCATTCGAATATCAAACTCAATTATGGCATCCATTATGTTGCGGTGGGGGAACGAAAAACAAATCATTAAATTTTGTCAGGAAAAAATTAAAATGGGAAAAAAAATTGGAAAGTTTAGAAATGCAAAACATAAAAGAAGGTAATTTTTATAATTTATTCAATTTGATGAATGAATCGAATAAATATTTGAAATCGTTTTTGCAGAACTTGTAAGCATTCGAAATTTATTAAACGGAGATGAAACGAAACTTTCAATAGATTTAATCAATTACATAAAACATTTTAAAAAAGATCCAGAACCTGAATTCAATGGAAATTATAATTGGCTTTACACAGGTGGAAATTTAGATGTGACTCAATCAAATTCCGGTGAAATTTATTTAATAAATGCCGGATATCTCGAATCGCAAAACACATTTTGTACGATTTTAATATAATCATTCATTCCATTCGGGGGGTTAAATTAGAAAAAATTCTAAATTTTTTCCTCTTTTCAGTTGTCAACAAGCTACAACCTGATTCCTTCGACATGAATTATCAATTGTGTCACACATTGAAAAAAAATTTATCAATATTACAAATATCGAGTCGATTTAAAAATGAATTTCTTTATATATTGGTAAGGCAAAAAAATTTATTGAATTTATTCAAAGTTGATTCAAAGTTAAATGAAATAACGAAAGTTTGGAGTAAAAAAAAACCATCATCGGAATCGAATGTATTTACATGTTGTTACATTTCAAACGATTCTCGTTCGATAATATTATCCGATTCTAAATGTTGCGTTAATATTTACGATATTGAAACGGATAAAAAAAAATGGAAGGCGACTAAAAAGTCATTCGTAAGCAAAACTCCCGTAATGGATAAATGGAATCAAGTTAACCTTTTGGAAAATTTGATTTACTTTTCAAATCGTAATTATTTTTACACGGCGGACATAAGAGTAAATTTTTTATTAAATTTCATTCCGTTTCGTTTTATAAAAAAAAAAAAGCAGAAGACAAAATTTTATTGATTTTATTAATTTCAGGAGCCTACGAATAAATTAATTATTGAATATTCACCATTGAATGTCGTTAACGATTGCGAGAATATCGTGTCGATGACCGACAGTAAATCGAATACTAATTATTATTATTATTTGTCAACAAATCATAATTTAATACAAATTGATTTGAGAAAAGGAAAATCCGTTCAAATGTGGACTCACATGACTAAATATCCACCTCAATTTATTAATACGGTTCGAACGTAATGGTCGCCATTTTAAAAAAGATAATAATTTTATCATTATTGAATCATTTTATTAAGTTTTTCTTTCTTTTGTTTTTTTTTTTCAGGTACGATAATAACGATTTAATTATTTTACAATCGTTGAACGTGAACGAAATCATAGGGATAACGAATAAAATGAATGGGAAAAATTTGGAACTATTTTCCGAGTCTTTACCCCGGGCTTTGACGGGACCTGAAAAATCATTGAAAATGGCCAAATTAAATGGTTTATGCCTGAATCCGTTATTCGATACGAGATTTAATTTTTGGGTGACGGGTGGAAAATGTTTTAAGGTACGAGATCCCAAAGAAATAATAATAATAATAATAATGACCATTAAATAAAAAAAAGGATTTTTTTTTTTTTTTTTTTTTAGAACGTCAAAGATGATGAAATTTATTTACTCGTTTCCAATGGTGGCGGTGACGTTTTTTCGTCGAAAATATCAAAAACGGAAACGGAAAATGAAAAAATGATAAATCCGGGAAAATTTTTTTTGAAAAAAATGAAAAATTTCGAAATCGAAATGGAAAAACTTTGGAACGGTCAATCGAACGTGCGTAAATTAAAAACAATCGATTTAAATTATTTGTTAAACGGTAAATATTTATTGATTGTTTTATTATTATTATTATTATTTTTTGGAAAATGAAAAAGGAAAAAATTTTCTATTTTCAGATTTAACGTCGGATAACGTCGTAATTGGAAAAATAAAAAATAAAAAAAAAATAAAGAGGGATGCGTCGTGGCCGAAATGTGAAATGTTCGATGAGAAATGTTTGATACGTCACAAGGATTATTTAGCGGATAAAATTTTAAACGTTTGGGGATTGAATTGGGATGATCCCGACGATGGTTTATCCGATTCTGAAAGTTTTTCCGATAAAAAAGTTAAAGATTGGCTGGATAAAATGTACGTAATTAAAATTTGTTTAATTTGATGTAAATGTCGATTTATCAAGTTAACAGTTTTCATTTTTGCTTTTAGGAACGTGTAGACTTTTTTCCCCAATCGAATCCCCCTTTTTGTCTCGTGTGAGAACGTGAAAGAGAGGAAATGAAACGATGGTAAATCATACTATTTACGTTAAAAACATTATTATTATTTTCATTTCCGAGAATTTGTGTATATCCGTCGATTCCAGGATTTTTGTTTTCGAAATTTTCCCAAATGTTTGTGGAAATCTTTCTTCGGTGTTTTCGATTAGAGGGACTCGACGAATAAGAATCCAATGTTTGTGTTTGCAAGAATTTTATATTAAAAAAATTTTTTTAAACTCGTTTTGAATCGATCTCGAAATTTCAAATCGAACGATTAAACAAGTAAGTTTAAAAAAATCGATCGATCGATACTAAACGATAATCGATAGATCGATCGATCGATTGTATAATTTTTTTCTTTCTTTATTACTTTCTCAGGGGTGAAGGAGAGAGAGAGAGAGAGAGAGAGAGAAACGACAACAAACTAAATTTTATTAATTATTTATTTTAATTAAATATTACAAATTATCATTATTATTATTATTATCATTATTTTTTTAATTCAAGGTAGGAAAACATCATCGTAGGGTATTTTGTTGAACAATCTCGTTGCGATTTCTTTGAAAGCCGTACCAAGAGCTTGAGTTATGGCCGGATTTATTTCCGCGAAAATTTCCTTCCAATTTTCGTTCAAGAATTGATTCAAGTTGTCACCTGTTTAACGTTAATAATCGATGAATCGATAAATCGAATCGAATTTGAAAATTCAGTCATTCAATCAACACTCACCGACTTCTTTGTTTTCGCTCAAAAGATTTTCAAAATTCATATGAAGTCGACTCGTTTCGAGTTTGAGTTCCAATGATTTGAGATCCATGTAAACTTTACCATCTTTGGTGAGGGGCGAACCTTTCAATATGAGAGCAGCCTTGACGTCGTCTGTAATTAAAAGAAAAAAGGATTCGTTCGCATTCGAGAAAAGAAAAGTCAATCGTTTCAATGCGAATAAGAAAAAAAAGAAAAAAAAAAAACTCACCCAATGTCAAATGACATTTTCCATTGCCGACAAGTGGGAGAAATAATATGTTACCTTTCATTTCGTAATCGGATTCGATTTTGACCGGATCTTTTAAATATCCGCGGATTTCGAGATGGTAATTATTTAAATCGCTCCTGTTGTTTGTTTATCGGCAGACATTTTAAAAAAAAAAAATGAAAATTTATTTTTCAGCGTGAAAATCGGGGGGGGGGAGGAGGGAAATCGTGAAAAAACTTACACGACGTTCGTTATGACGGCACTTCTTATTCCAGCCAATGAGAAATCTTTAAATTTCAAATTGATGGAAACGGGCCTGTTATTCGAACCCTCGCCGATTTCCAATGAAACGATTTTCAATGGATCCAATGTAAATATTCCAAATTTCGGAAGTCCTGGAAAGAAATCAAATTTATTATTCCCGTAGGAGAATCGATGGTTTCGAACGAATCAATTCGTACCTGGTTGTAAAATTGGTATGCTCGTTTGTATGGCGTTCATCAAACACTCGTTGATTTTCGGATCGGATCTTTTACATCTTGGTAATTCGGGAGCTGTAAAAACAAAGCAAAAGCGAAAACGACATTTTCTTTTTTTAATTTTCACAATTTTTCCCCTAAAAAGGAAAAAAAAAAAATAAAAAAATAAACAATTAAAACTTACGTAATTTTCTAGGCGATGCAGCAAAAACAAAACCGAGACAATAAAAAACTAAAAAAATGGTTTTCAACATTTTCGATGGAGAAGAAAAAAAACACTTTCAGGTACGACGACGTTTGCACAAAAGAAAAACCTTAATTACGTTTATATATATACCACCGACCGTCTCTCTCTCTCTCTCTCACTCTTTTCGTGAACGTATCCCGATTTACTTTATCGATATATTATTATTATTATTCGCTCGTACCTTATTTATATACTTTTCCATTTAATTTAATTTTCTTAATCGTTCTTTTCCGTTTGCGTTCGCGAGCGCAAAAAAAAAACTCGTTTTGTGACGAATTAAAAATGTCTTTGTTTTTTTTTTTAATTTTTAAAATTTAAAAGTTTTTTTTTATTGGCGGGAAAAAGAGAGAGAGAGAGGGAGAGGGAGAGAGAGATAGAAAAAGAGTTTTCATTCTGGGAAACTCGTCTCAACTAATTAACCTTTTATAACTTCATTTATTTATTTATTTATTTATTACTTTTTAATTATTAATTGGGTTAGGCAAAGAAAACATTATTTTGTTGTTGTTATTGTTGTTATTGCCTGGATTAAATTTGTAATTATTGTTAAGAGTACTATAACAACAACAAACAACAAACAACATGTTTTTTTTATTGCATTTTAATTTATATGATTGGTTGTCGGCATTCGTTTTTTTTTAAGGTCTTTTTTTTTATGTATAAGGTGTCAATTAAGGTATTAATTTTAATTGTAATTGCAATTTTAATGCACTTAAATAATTATCCATTAATTTTTTTTGTATCCTCATAAAAATGTTAATTAATAATAATAATAATAATAATAATAATAATAATAATAATAATACGGTGAGGAAGTTGAAAATGTATTTATTTATTATTATTATTATTATTTATTATTATTATTATTATTATTATTATTATTATTATTATTATTATTATTATTAATCTCAATGACGACGCCATATTTAATAATATTTTACTTTTACTTTCTTTTTTCAGGTGGAGGTGCACATGTTGTTGATGGATACTTTGTTGTTGTTGTTATTGTCAGAACCTTGTTTTTTAATAGGTTTCGATACCATTTTTATGTACAAAATGGCGGCGAACGAAGGGACGGACGGTGATGATGATGATGATGATAACACGAATATTTAATAATTTTTCCAAACGCCTTCCGATGGATTCTGTTTTTTTTCCCCCACCCCCCTTTCTACATCTTATTCGGTCATGTTGGTTGTTACGCCCGGATTTGTCCTGATGTTTGCTGTCGTCTCCAATGAGTACGTATCCATTGTTTGTGGTTGTTATTATTATTATTATTATTATAAACTTTTTTTTTTTTTTCAGCATTCAGCTTTGGATTCGATTCGTCGTGATTGGTTAAAATGATTTCACAACGATGTGGATGAACGTGGGAAAAGAAAAATAAAATTCAAAAGGATTCCTTCTTCAAATATTATTATTATTATTATTATTATTTGATTATTACGAGTAAGATTTTTTTTTTACGTTAATTATTTTCATTTAAAAATTTGTCGAGTGAGGGTACGAGAAGTGGGGGGGGGGGGAATTTCGAGAAAATTTTTTTTTGCGATTTCCTTAAAGGTAGCCTTGATTGGACCTTAGTTATTTACAAAAACTCCCCTTTTTTTCTTCTAAATATTAATAATAATAATGTTTTGTTTTTCAGGAACGCGCGACAGAACATTTTACGAAAAACAACAATTTTTTTAGTATGAGGACGACGACGACGACGACGACGGTGGAAATGGCGGAACGTCGACAGCGTTTTTCCTGATTGGGTAAGTTTTCAAACAAAATATTTATTTGTGTTCGGTGTGTTGGCGTCACTGGGAATCCGGTAAAACGATCGCGATGAAATTGAAAAACCGACGGAAAACGATTTTTTGACGATAGGACTTACTTTAATAAACGAAATAATTTTATTTATACGTAAAAAAAAAAGAGAGAGAGAGAGATAGAAAATACGGGGACAGGAAATAATTAATATACATAATATAATAATTTTTATGATGGAAGTCAAAGTGCAGATAAATATATATAGATGTGTGTGTAGGAAAAAATTTTCCGCCGACAAACGAAATCGTCACGCAAACGATAGAGAGAGCGAGAGAGATAAAAGAGAATAAGAAGGATGAGAGAAACAGAGATAGAGAGATAAAAAGACGATTTCCTCGTCACTCCCATAACCTCATTCGCTTTTCGTATTTCTCCTCTGCCCCCGCTCCCCGCCCGCCTTCCCTCCACTTAATAATCCCTAATTATTATCCTCATTTTCCTCAATTTAAATTTATTCCCCGCGGGATTTGTTTATCTATCCCAATTTTTTTTTTGTTTGCCCCTATAATATTTTTAATTGTCGATCAGAGTGCAAACGGACAGAAAAGAGATAGAGATAGAGAGTGAGAGAGAAAGAGAGCATTCTTCTTTAGGAAAACTAATAATAATAATAATAATAACCTATTTAAATTTTTTGTTAACGGATAAGATTGTTCGATCGGGTTAGGAGAATTCCGTTTATAACGTGTGACGTCACACGGAAAAGTCACGCAAACGAGAAATGGTTCGAGCGAGCGAGCGAGATAGAGATAGATAGATAGATAGAGAGAGAGAGAGAGAGGTCGGATATTTCTTGTTTTTTTTTTTTTTTTTTTTGTTTGTTTTTTTTCCCCAAGGAAACCCTCATGGAATACTCGTCTGCGGGGATAAAATTGTTTTTTTTTTTTTTTTTTATTTTAAACCTTGAACGATTCAAGTATAATAATAATAATAATAATCATTATTATTATTCGTGTAAAAAAAAAAAAAAAATGACGTGAGAAATGTTCTCAATGTTAAATAATAATAATAATAATGAACATGAAAATTAAACGGTCACGAATGCTCTTTTTTTTTTTTTTTTGCTTGGATAGGAAATTATCGAAAATGGTCTGCTCCCCCCCCCTTTCCCTCCCCCTCCCTCCCTCCCTATCTCTCTCTCTCTCTCTCTCTATCTTTCATCTTTTTCTTTCATCTCCAAAAAATTAGGAAATCGGGAAAAAGAAAAGGAATCAAAAAAAAAGTCCTTAGATCGAAAAAACGATTTTTTTTTTTTTTCATACGAGTTTATTATTAATTATTTTTTCTAAAAGAGAAAGAGAGAGAGAGAGATAAAAAAAGGATTCACCTTTTCATTATGAGTATTTTCTCTCTCTCTCTCTCTCTTGATTAAAATTTAAGATTTTTACAACTTATTGGAACGCATGATAAAATTTGTCCATCCGGAGAACATGAACACATTTCGCAACCTTTTTTAAATATCGATCCGGGTATGCAAATTTCCTCCCCTGAAATCATACAAAAAAAAATTATTTTTCTCATGTTGGCAATACTTTTTATTATTATTATTATTATTCGATTTTTTTTTGGTAATTTTTAATTCATTTACTCACTGATTCGCGGTTCTGATAACGTCATCGATAACGTGTCGAATAATAATAATAATGATAATAATAATAATGACAACGACAGCGTCGATATTGACATTTTTTTTTTCATATTTCGAAAATTAATAATAATAATAATAATAATAATATTAGGTTTGAAAATTTCGAATCTTGTTGCGTGCGTGCGTGCGTGCGTTTTTGCTCTTGATTGATACAAACAGACAGACAAACAAACAAACAAACGTATTCTCTCGCGTGCGAAATAAATAAATAATAATAATAATAATAATTTTGATTAAACTATTGTCGACATTTTAAAAATCGTTTCTTTTCTTCTTTTTTTTTTGCGACAAAAAAAAAAAAATTTTTTTTTCGATTTTCTTCTTTTTCTCCCCTCTCCGATAACCTCGTGTGACACTCGGGATTACTCCCCCTCCCTCCCTCTCTCTTCCTCTCTCTCTCTCGTTTCGTAATATTATGTAATTTATATATTCATTAATAACAAAATATTTTATTTAAATTTTTAACCCTTTTCTCTCTCTCTCTCTCTCAGCGACAACAATAATAATAATAATGATGATGATGTTGTTTCTAAAGTAAATTTTAAAAAAGCGTTTTTCGTCGGTTGTTGTTGTTGTTTTGCCACCCTACCGTTCGATGAATAATTTTTTCATTTTTATTCCACGACGTTTGAATTGAATTTTCTTCCTTCTTCCCCTCCTCTCCCCTTCCCTCGCTTTTCATTTCAGGTCTTTTGCTCGTTCCCTCAGGAATAAATGTTTCGAATGTTGGTTTGTAATTCTTTCCCATGGCTTCCCGAGGCTTTGAATCGGTTTCGTTTCAAATTTCGTTTCAATTTCATCCTTTTCCGCCCCCTCCCCCCTCCTAATGAATGCTCGAATTAATTCTGGAATTTTCCCTCAGGATGATTGATATCCGCGGTTTAGTGCTAGGGAACCCTCAATTCATCCAAAGGGTGGTACTTGTCTTTCTAGGGTAACGATTCGTACCTGGTTGTTGTCCGCGTTATTCTGTTCTCGTTTCCCCTTTCATTTTTTTCTTGCGTTCTTCTAATAGTGATTGTGTCATTTCCCCTCACCCCCCCCCACCATCAGTGGCATATGAATGAGTTTTCCTCATTCCAAAGTTTGGACTTTTTAACATTCTCTCGCGTTTTTTATAATCGACATTTTTTGTAAATCAACGAATTTAATAATGATAATAATAATAATAATATATCGGGTCAATAAAAACCGATAACGTTTCCAATAATAAACGATAATACTCATTTTTTTTTAACAATAATAATAATAATAATAATAAAACATCATCAGTTACATGTAAATAAAGTTAATGTCGGTGACGTAACGAACCAAAATGGAAAATTGACAGTAGCAAGGGGGACCATACAGACGACGACGACGACAAACAGCAGCAGCAGCAGTTGCTGCTGCTGCTGTAAATCACGTAAACCAATTTTCTAACTTTTCATTTAATTTTCCAACTTGTTTTCCGTCGTTGGTGGTATCGCAAAATTCAGTTTGTCTTTTAACCTTTAGGGCTCCATCATCATCATCATTATTATTATTAATAGGTATTTTTCCGACGGATAACTTAGGGTTATAATGGCAGCAAACAATAAATACCCTCATTAACCTTAACCTAAAAAAAAAAATTGATTCTAATGACACTACTTTTTTAATTTTGACATGTTTTTCTCCCTCCCTCTCTCTCTCTCTCTCTTTTTCGCATTAACGGTCGCGGTGTCCGTGACGTCATCGATATCTTACGAACATTGAAAAAAATTGAAAAGCGCGCGATTATTATTATTATTATTATTTTAATTATTATTAATTGGAAATGTAATATTTGTTATATCATTATTATTATTATTATTATTATTATTATTATTATTATTATTATAACAAATGTTGTTGTTATTGTAAATTGACTTTAACAAGGCTTAGGCTTAAGCTTACTCTTTTCTTTCGTCGTTTCAGGTACGGGGGGAGGGGAGGACGGGGGGCTTATTAATTAAGACAAACGAACGAACAAACAAACGAAAACAGTTACGGACATGTTTATTTATCCTTTTAGAGAAAATTTCCGACCAAACGAAACGAAACACACCCCACCCCACCGTCCACCCCCCGCCTCCGATTTATAGAATTTAAAAAAAAAAAAAAACCGTTAATCGATTTTGACGAGTGTGACGTAATTCCGGTTATTCAAACAAATGATTAATCTTAACGGTTCACGTTAATTAATTTAAAATTATCATCGTTTTCTGTTTCATTCATTCATGTATTTTTTTTTTTAAAAAATCGATTAATCGAAATTTCGCGACAACATTCGATTTTTTAAAATTTATCGTAATCGTCGTCGTCGTTGTCATTCGAGAATCGTTTCATTGTTGTTTGTTTGTTTGTTTTTTGTCGTTTGCCTCCCGGTTTTATCATTTTTTTTTTTTTTTTGCCGTTCGATAGCCTATTTTGATATTTTATTATCATATTTCTATTTATTATTCGTATATGACGATTTTTACGTACGTTAATCGTAATCGATATATCGATCTATCGATCAATCGGTCGGTTCGTTGGTCGGCCAACGATCGATCGTTCTATCTGGGTATATAACGGGAAGCTCCCACAGAGAATGACAAGAGTCTGTTGAAATCCTTTGCAGTGTTCACACGTACAATAATAATAATAATAATTTAAAGTTTTTCAGTATTTAAATTTACACGCACGCACGCACGCACACACACCGACAGTAAGTTTTATTAAAATAATAATAATAATAATTTTAAATTTTTTTATATTTTTCATTATTTATTTATTTATTTTTTTATTTTTTTTTTTTAGGAAACAAGATGAAGTTCCAAATGATTTTAATGGCCGCTTTAAGCTGCTTTTTAATTATGGAGATCCAAGCAAAACCGAGTAAGAAAAAAAATTTTTTTTTTTTTTTGTTTTCTTTTATTATTATTATTGTTAACCGAATAACGTTTCTACGATCTCATGTTTTAAAGGTAACGTCTGCGAACCCGGTTCAACGTTTAAAATGGAATGTAATTCGTGTAAATGCACCGACGATGGAACCGACATGGTTTGCACGAAAAAACTCTGCGTTCCGGAAAATGGAGGAGAACACAAAGAAGGAGAACACAAGGAACAACCGCAGGGTGATCAACCCAAAGAAGAAACTCAATCCGTGACCGACGACGAACACAAAGACAAGCCACAGAGCGATCAAGCCGCAGAAGAAACTCACGCGGAAACCGAAGAACACAAAGAACAAACCGAAGATGGAAAACCGAAAGAAGGAGGAGATGACGCTGCAAAGACTGAAACTCACGAAGATGAAAAAAAAGAAGAAACCGAAGAGAAACCCCACACCGAAACCGAAACCAAAACTGAAGAAAAAACCAAGGAGGCAGAGCACACAGAAGAGCACGTACAAAACGACGAAGCCAAAGCAGAAGACGTAGAAGACAAAAAGGAAGAAACGGAAGAAAAGAAGGAAGAAGCAGAAGAAAAGAAAGAAGAAAAAGCCGAAGACAAAGGTAAAAGAGACAACCCTTTCGTTCCGTACTCCTCTCACCCTCTCCTCTTCCCTGTCTCCTTGTCCTCTTTCCTCTTCCTTGCCTCCTTGTCCTCTTCCCTCTTCCTTGCCTCCTTCTCCTCTTCCCTCTTCCCTGCCTCCTTGTCCTCTTCTCTCTTCCTTGCCTCCTTGTCCTCTTCCCTCTTCTCTCTTCCTTGCCTCCTACTCCTCTTCCGTCTTCCCTCTTCCTTGCCTCCTACTCCTCTTCCGTCTTCCCTCTTCCTTGCCTCCTACTCCTCTTCCGTCTTCCCTCTTCCTTGCCTCCTACTCCTCTTCCGTCTTCCCTCTTCCCTGTCTCCTTGTCCTCTTCCGTCTTCCCTCTTCCCTGTCTCCTTGTCCTCTTCCGTCTTCTCTCTTCTCTTCTTTCTCCCCCTAACTCTCTGCTCTCTCTCTCTCTCTCTCCCCCCTAACTCTCTGCTCTCTCTCTCTCTCTCTCCCCCCTAACTCTCTGCTCTCTCTCTCTCTCTCTCCCCCCTAACTCTCTGCTCTCTCTCTCTCTCCCCCCTAACTCTCTGCTCTCTCTCTCTCTCCCCCCCTAACTCTCTGCTCTCTCTCTCTCTCTCTCTCCCCCCCCCTAACTCTCTGCTCTCTCTCTCTCCCTCCCCCGTCGAAAAGTAAGGGTCTCAATTAAACTTTTTTAAATTTCCCTTTTTAGATGAAGATTCGTGCACACCGGGAGAAACATTTAAAAAACTTTGCAACGATTGCACGTGCCCACCAACAGGACATAAATCGGCAGCCACGTGCACGCTTTTGACATGCGGTGAAGAAGCTCATTAAACGTTTACGACTTTCATTTAATTATATTTATGTTAATTATTATTACTATTATTATTATTATTATTAATGTTAATATAATTTTTTTTATACGCTTTTAAATATATATATATTAATAAAAAAAATTATATGTAAATCGTAAAAATTAATTTAATTTAATTTATTTTTTTTTTTTTTTCCTACCCGACGAAAACCCCCCAAAAAATTATTTTAAAATGAAACGTGACGTCATTGTACTGTACACGTGTTGGATTCGTGTCTTTTAAACGTTATTTTTATTTCCCTACTACTAAACTATTTAAATAATAATAATAATAATAATAATAATAATAATAATCCATAATTACAGACCGACGGATGAATAAAAAAAAAAAAAAAAAAAAACTACAACCCAAAAGAAAATTCTAGAAAAAAACGAAAAATTCCAAACGAAATGATAATTAATTGTCAAAATCATTGAAAAAAAAAAAAAAAATTGATGAATAATAATAATAATAATAATGATAACGACGTTTGATAAAAAAAAAAAAAAAAAAAAGAAAATTTTTTATAACCGTTTTCTTATACGAATAATAATAATAATAATAATAATATATTTAAAAGCATTATCAAGTTCATTATCGTTTTGTTAATACGTAATAAGACCCGCGTAATTGACTAAAACTTTTTCCTAAATTCATTTTCATTAGTTTTCCCGGTTTCTCCCTCACACACACACACACAACAACGAATGCACGAATTTTTCCAATCACTACTACTACTACTACCACCGGAAAATATCAGAGAGAGAGAGAGAGAGAGAGAGAGAACGCATTAAAAAAAAAAAAAAAAGAAAAAAATTTTTCTTTGGCATTTCCCAACATCCCCATCCCCCCGCTCCCCTCTCAGCAAATTTAACCCAAATAAAACCGTTCGTCGTATTTTTCTCGTGCCCCGACGTACCGACGTACCGACCGGAAGTATTCATTTTAAATTTTAACTACACGACGACTACGACACATATCGAGTTTTGACTCTGATCTTATCACTTCACGCACGTTCGGCTCCTCACTTCGCCAGGTATAAAACCGCCGGAAAATTCCCCGTTCGAATCATTATTATTAAAAAAAAAAAAAAAAAAAAAAAATTTTTAAACGTTTTTCTTTTTTTTTTTCTTATTGTATACGAGAAAGTAAGTTTTAATTTTAATTTTTTTTAATTTTTTTTTTTTTGAAAATTTTCCGAAATTTTTTCCCTTCAATAGAGAGAGAGAGAGGGAAGGAAAACCGATGGATCGATCTATCGATTCCGTTTTCGATTCGCTTATTCTCGAATATAAAACCCAATTTTTTAAAATTAAGTTTATCGAACTTGCCATTCATTCATTTCCCTCCCCCCCGTAATCAACCCGTAATCAAATCCTCGCGCGCGCGGGGGTGGGGGGGTATGGAAAAGCGCGTACCGAACAATAAACCATTGTTATTAAACCGATTAATTAATTAATTAATTATTGTTTTTTTATTTTCTAGAAATTTCGTTTGAATAGTGGAAAAAAAAAACAAAATGAAATTTCAATTGATACTCATCGTTTCCTTTATCGTCTGCTTTGCTTTCGTCACGGCAGAAAACGGTAAATAATAATAATGATAATTTTGATTCTTTTTTTAAAAGAATCATCATCATCATCATCATCATTATTATTCGCACTCACTCATTAATTTTTTATTAGTTTTCCTTTTGAAAATTTCAGACGAAAAAATTTGCGAACCCGGGAAAACTTTTTTCAAAGAGTGTAACAAGTGCGTGTGCGGCGATGACGGAATCGAATCCTATTGCGAAAGAAAACTTTGCCCCCCACCAGCAACAGGTAAACGTTCGTTTGAGAGAGAGAGAGAGAGAGCAGAGAGAGCACCGAGAGCGAGAGAGAGAGAGAGAGAGAGCAGAGAGTGCACCGAGAGCGAGAGAGAGAGAGAGAGCACTATCCGAATCGAATCACCCACATCCTTAATCCCCAATCCTTAATCTCTAATCCTTAATACCGATTCCCAAATTCGTTTCCGTTTCCGGTACAAGTTTTTGTACGAGAGAAAAAATAATTTTGACTAAAACTCACATTTTTTGCATCCTTTCCTTCCGTTCTTTTTTTACAGATGATCCCGCGGTCCAGAATAATTAAAACCATTTCGTCAAATCTTCAAGAGACCAAAAATCCCGGATGAATCCCATGCTGGGGACGTTGGTTGGATGATTCAAAATGGCGAATTTCTTATTCATTTTTTTTTTATTACCTGAAAAACAAAAAAAAAATTTTTATTAAATTAAAAATTAAAATTAAAATTTTGTTTGTTTGTTATTTCATTTATTTATTAGTTTTAAAATAATAAATGAACTCATTCGATATCATTATCATCATCATCATCATCATCATCAACAACTTTTTTTTTGTTTTTAGGTTTTTCAAGAAAAAAAAAAAAAAAAATTGTTTTTTATTTGCGAGTAATAAAATTCATATAAACGATAATAAAAATTGTAATAATAATAATAACGACAAGTAATTAAACGCAACGAGTAATAATTACCCGCTACATTTTAATAATAAAAAGTAATAATAATAATAAAAAGTAATAATAATAATAATAATAATCACGCAGTTTAATCAATGTTTATTAATTCAATAAAAAATAAATAAAAATAAAAATAAAAAAATTTTTTTTTTTAATTGTTTTACATATCATAATCATCATCATCATCAATATCATCATCATCAACACCGGGACCATTCCTATCATCATCATCATCATTATTATTACTACTACTATGTTTGTTTTATTAATGAGTTGTGTAAGAGGAAAAAAAAGAAAAAGAGAGAGAAAGACAAATGAAAAAAGAGTGAGACCTAGAAGAACCAGAGAGAGACAAAGAGTGAGGCCTAGGATAAAGAGAGAGAGAAAGACAAAGAGTAAGAGCTAGGGGAACCAAAGAAAGAGAAAGAAAGAAATAGTGAGAGCTAGAGGAGAGAGAGAAAGAGAGACAAAGAGTGAGAACTAAGAGAAAAAAAGAGAGAGAGACAAAGAGTGAGAACTAAGAGAAAAAAGAGAGAAAGAAAGAGACAAAGAGTGAGAACTAAGAGAAAAAGAGAGAGAGACAGGAGTGAGATTTAGGTGAACTAGAGAGAGAGAAAGACAAAGACTGAGAACTAGTAGAAAATGAGAGAGAGAGAGAGAGAGAGAAAGAGAGAGAGAGAGAGAGAGAAAGAGAGAGAGAGAAAGAGAGAGAGAGAGAGAGAGAGAGAAAGAGAGAGAGAGAGAGAGAGAGAGAGAGAGAGAGAGAGAGAAAGAGAGAGAGAGAGCTTTTTAAGAATTGTTAAAAAAAAAAAAAAACCAAAATCACTCAAATTTTTCAACATAGCGATTATAATTTTGCGTTTTTAATAAAAAAAAAAACTTATCAGTTCCGATAACAACATTAACAACAACAACAACAAACACCCAACAAAAACCTCAAGTCGCAGTTCTCAACGTGAAAACCATTATTATCATTATTATTATTTTATTTTAACATTGAACGTATATTTATCGAAAGATAAAACTCAAAACAAATTTTCCTTATTTTTCCCAACTTTACTTTTCATTTACCAAAACGACGACAACAATCACAAAAGGATTAAACGAAACGTTTTAAGGTTCGACAACGACAACAACAACCACAACAATCGAGAAAAAGAAAATTAAATAAATAAATTCAACAATTTGATTTGTACATTTTTTTATTTTATATAAAACTTACATAAAAAAAATTTAAAATTTAATAAAAATAATAAAAAAAAAAAAAAAAAAGAAAAGAAAAAAGAAAACGATTGGTTACATAATTATTGAATGAAAGGAAACAAACAAAAAAATAAATAAAAATTGACGGATTGATGAATTGATTGATTGATTTTTCAATCAATCAATCATTCATTCATTCAATAATTCTTGAATTTTTTATTTTTACAAACAAAGTTTAAGAGTACATCCGGCCAATGATTTCAAACCGCTGTCTGGACACGTGCAAGTGTTACATTCTTTGGCAAAACTTTGTCCTGGTTCGCATCTTTCTTCATCTGCAAATACCACCATCACCAACAGCATCATCATCATCCCCATCATCACCATCATCACCATCATCATCATCATCATCATCGTGAACAACACCATCGAGAACAAAACGGAAAAAGAAAAAGAAAAAAAAAAAAAAAAAGAAAATTTAGTCGTTTCGTTGGAAAGGTTGGAAAAATCAAAAAAAAAAAAAAAATCCTTTCATCATCACCACGCACCGGAAACGGAAGATTTAGCTTGAGCACCAGTTTCTTCGACTTTAGCATCATCTAATTTTTTCAAATCCGATTTCGTTTCTTCTTCCTTTTCCGAATTTTCACTCGGGAAAGCGGATGCGATGGCAAAAACGGCGAAAAAAGCAAATACCAAAGCGTATTTCATTTTGATTTTTTTCTACAAACAAAAAAACAACCGTAAAATTTGTTTACGCGATTAATAACAAACAAGAAACAAACAAACAAACAAACAAACGAACGATTTCCTATAATAATTACCTTCGATACCAAAACAGTAAAAATAATAATAATAATAATAATAACAACGATAGTAATAGTAATAATAATAATTTCAACTTACTTGTTTTCGTTTAATTACAATAACACGAAACAAACAAACAAACAAACGGAGAGAAAACAAAAAAAGTTTTTGAAACGTTGATTGTGCGTGCGATTGTGCGTATGGATCACCGTATATTCCATTCGTTTATTATATACTTTGTCTCAACAACAAACATTACGTAATTTTTTTTTTTTTTTAATTTAAACAAAATTTTTAAAACGCGTTAAGTACGTACGGGTTTCGATTTGTTTCGAATTTTTTTCCCATGTTTACCAAGTACTCCTTCACTCCATCACTTCCTACCCGTATGTTATGTCAATTATTTGCCAAGAGAGAGAAGGGGAGACAAATAGAGAGAGAGAGGGGGGAAGGAAACGGGGACGATTGTCGAGGAGTATGAAATTCAAAATGCCAAACAAAATGCAACCAGAAACAACACAAAATTTTGCCATTTTCCAAACGCAACCGTTGAAATAAAAGGTACGAACCTGAACCTGAACGAACCATCTATCCTTATCTCACTTATCCGGGTTATCAATAAAAGGAAGGATGAGGGGAAAACAGAAAGAACCTTTTCCCCAAATTTTTTGTTCCCCCTTTTTTACTGGATTCACTCACATAAAAATTTTAATTTGAGGGGATGTTGGGGGGCGTGGGTGGGTGCGGGGAGGAACGATAAGCCATAAGGTAAACATAAAGATAAATTCATCATTAAATTTGCACCAAGTTACGCCCAAATCAGTTCTTTAAAAACCGACCGTTAAAATTCAACCTTTCAGGAAGTTTAAAAAAAAAAAGGTCATCATCGTTTAAAAAAAACGAGTTTTTGGTTGTTGTTGTTGTTGTTGTTAAACTCGAATTGTCGAAAAATATAGCAAACAAACAAACAAACTAAATGAAAATTAATTGAAAATTTGCAAAAAAAAAAAAAAAAAAAATTTTCTTTTTCCGCAAAAAAAATTATGCAATACGAACGACAAGTGATGGCGTCCATATTTTTTTTTTTTTTTTAAATTTACATAATCGACAGGTAAATATTACATTCGAGTAGTAAGGGAGAGGAGGTTAACGAAAAATAATAATAATGATGATGATGATGATGATGATAATAATTATTTGCACTTAGCAACTGGATTTGTATAACCTGCCCAAGACATCATACGAGTCCGCCATTTTGTTTTTTTTGTTTCAATAATAAAAATCACATCTTAAAATTTTTATATTTTCCTACAACGAACCCATCATCCTTGTACCTTAAACCTTCGATTATGCCAGCTTAAACGAAAAATACCCTTTTTCCTTATTCAATCGATCGATCGATCGATCGATTGATTGATTGACACAGAATACCGGGAAAATTTTGAACGTGTTTAAAAATGCGCAATTAAATCAAAAACGTTCTTATCAGCCTCCCCGTTTCAACATTATTATTATTTTTTCCTTTTCAGTTATTTTTATTAGTAAACAAACAAACAAACAAACAAAAAACAACCGAAACAGCATTTAAAAATTTGTGTTTGTTATTAAAATCAAAGGGTTTGACCCTTGCTCGACATAAAAAAAAACTTTTCTTTCTATTTTTATTGAAAATTGAACTCATTTGAAAATTTAAAAAAAAAATGGGTTCGATTTATCGATCGATCGATTTGTGTCGATTGTTAATAAATTATCTTCCCTCCTATCAAAAAAAAAAATAATAATAATAATAATGAAAAAAGAATATACATTATATGGCACGACGTGATGATGTCACGTGATTTACCTTGTCAATTCAAACAAAGTAAATTATATTTACGAGAATAATTAACGCTAAAAGTTTATTCTTTTAAAAAAGCAGAAATTGCGCGCAATTTTTTACAATTTTTTTCCTTAAGTACAAAAAAGGGTCATTAAGGTTCGAGTCAAGGATTAAAAAAAAAAAAAAAAAAAATTACGTGATAAAATTAAACAAAAAAAAAAAAAAAAAAAAAATTGTAAACTTTTTGTTTAAACACACATTAAAAAATGTGATCAATCAACCATTTTGGATTTTTTTCTTAACTTTTGTAATTTACTTAAGCTAAACAAAACATAAAATAATTTTTTATGTTTTTTCCCTTTTTAAAACAAACAAACAAACAAACAAATGTGAAAATGTTTTCTACAATCGAAACTTAAATAAAGGAAAAACCATAAAATATCTTAGTGCGAATAATAATATCGATGATGATAATAATTTCTTTTTTTTTTTTTTTTTAATAAAATGATATAGAATATGTACAAAACATTGTTATCGAATGATTGATACTATGGAAAAGACATACATACATACATAATAACACACATTATTTTATTAATTAATTCATAAATCTATTCGAAAATCAATTTTTCTCTATTCAAACTGTTGGAAAATTTGTGTGTGTGTGTGTGTGTGCATGTATGTCTTCTCGATTGTTTTACTCATATTATTGTCATGCATGAATAATAATAAAATTTCATTAGTTTTTCTCTTTCACAAACAAATTACCATAGATTCTTTTGATGGGATATTGAAATATTATTTTGTGTCATTAAAATTATCGAGTGAGGGAGAGAAATGTGTGTGTGTGTGTGTGTGATCATTTTACGATAAAATTTAACATAACATTATTTATAACATGATTGATGAATCGAAAAAAAAAATTATTGTTTTGCACACATTCGAATATGATTTAAAAGTTTTTTTGTCGAAAACAAAAAAGAATCATCAAATCCTTTTAACTTTATATATAGCAAATTAAAAAAAAAAGTAGAAACGTTTTCAAATTGAATATTTATATAATTAATTAATAATAATAATAATGTGTTTCAAAATAATTTAAAAAGTTTCGATTACACAAAACTTTTATTTATTTCATTTCAAATGGAAAGTGAAAGAAAAATTAAAAAAAAAAAATTTTATTTTCTCTTTCATACATGACTTTTGTAAAACAACCCAACTACTGTTGCACAAGTACTTGTTTTGTACTAAAATCATTTAAAAAATATTAAATATTTTATATAAATCCTACCTTGCATAAGTTCGTTAAAGCTTTTTTTTTTCTTTCTCTCTCTCTCTGTCACCAATGCTCAGAATAAAAAGAATGTAAATCACATTAAACACATGATTTCAAAATGTCATATTCGATATTCGTTACGTTTTCGTTTTAAATATTTTTTTTTAAGTAATTAATTTAAAATTATTTTAAATTTCATTTTCTAAATTTTACATATTACAAAAAAAAAATTTAATAAATTTGTTATGACATTAAAAAAAAAAAAAAAAAGAAAAAGTTACATGAAAACGATTAAACTCAAACGACGTTCGGCCATTTTGAAATCATTCAAATAATAGTTGCTGCCACGACCTTTTCTTTTAACTGTTAATAATTTTTTTTTTTTATTATAAATACATCCAGTATAAAATTTATTTTTTTTTTATTTATTTTTTATTTATTTCGATTATTACTAAATTATTTACAATGACTAAAAGAGCTCGTCCTTTTGATAGTCACATTTGTAGGCAATCAAAAGTTCATATAAGCGATTACGAAAATGATGAAAATGTTTTAAAATATATACAAGGTGAGATGATTTTTAATAAAGAGAGAGAGAAAAAAAAACCTTTAAATAATTTCTTAATTAATATTAATTATTTATTTACGATTATTTTTATTTTGTAAGAAAAAACTATTACAAAATTAATTGATGGATGTAAAAAATTATATTCAAATGGAATAAATAAAAAAAATTTTGATGATGATACTAAAACATGTTTTTCACAATCATTTGATGATAAAAAATTTTTACAAAAGAGCGTCACAAATTATTTTACAATTAATGGAAAATTAAATTATAAAACGGTGTGAGTATTATTTAATTCGAAAATAATAATAATTTTTCCATATAAAATAAAAATTATCAATGTGATATTATTTTTTTTTTAGAAATTGAATTCGAATAATAATTCTATTAACCCACCCATGAAATGTTCATTTTGTGATTTCGATACTAATTTGTTACACGAATGTATTATTTGTCGAGAACATTTTTGCAATTCTTGTTCTTTTATCAAGTAAGTTATTTATAAGACAAAAAAAAAAACCAATCATTATTATAGACAAGAAGAAATTCGAATGCATTTTTTTTTTCCAGTTACAAAACAGTAGAAGATAGCAGAATTTGTATGTCATGTTCGTAGCGGCTCTCGAACAACAAACAAATCATTATGTTGCGAGATTAAAATAATTTTTTTTTTTTTTTATTTATTTATTTCTATTACTTATGTATAAATTTTTATGTACAAATTATAATGTAAATATTAAAAATGTTTTAGTAAAACTGTGACAGAAAAAAAAAAGAAAACAATTTTTAAATATGAAAAAAATAAAGAGACTCTAAAGAGAGGAAATAAAAATTTTAAAAAATTGCAACGATTAAAATAATCTGTGACAAATCAATTACTAAACCTAATATTATTATTATTTTTTATGTGTAAAAAACGAAATTATTATTATGAAAGTTATTTTATTTTAACGTTAAATGTTTTCTTTTTTTTTTTTTTTTTTTTTTTTTTTTGTAATTATAAAAAGAAAAACTTGTTGAAATTATTATTATTATTATTATTTTAAATAAACCAACTCAATTAAAAAAAAAAAATTTTGCATGTTGTTTAAATTTATTTTTTTTTTTTTTTTTAAAACTCACTGTCTCGTATCCACACATATATAAATATTTTATGTAATAAATTTATTATTATTATCATTATTATTATCATTATCATCATTATTATTATCATCATTATTATTAGTATCGTTTAAAAAAAAAAAAAATTATTAATGAAATTTCATTTTTGATATATTAAAAAAAAAAAAAAAAATTGCAAAACTTAAGTTACCACGCAAAAAATCCGATTGAAACGAATGGGAAAATTATTATTATTATTATTATTATTATTATCATTATTATTATTATCATTTTTAATAAGGAAATAAAATTTTATTAATCGAGAAAAAAAAAAAAAAAAAAAAAAAAAGTTAAAATTAAAATTACCCGAATGTAAATATTTTTTAATCGAATTTAAAAAAAAAAATAAATAAATAAAAAAATTACGCAAAAATTCAAAATGTCGGTTTAAATAAAATAAAATAAAAAAATAAATAATTTTTTTAAATAAAATAAAATAAATCAAATTATTATTATTATTATTATTATTATTTAATTTTTGCACCATGTTAATAAAAAAAAAAAATTACTTGAATGTTTCGCAACGGTTTGAAAAAAATAAAAAAAAAATAAAAAACTTACTTGACCACTTCATAATAAGCGATGTTAATAATAATAATAATAATAATAATATAAAATAATAATAATAATAATAATAATGATAATGATAATAATAATAATAAACGAAACTTTTGTTCTTTCTTTCTCTTTCTCTTTTTCTCATTCTTTCCGCATTTGTAATATTTCGATAAATAATTAAAATAAAAATAAATTATTTAATTAATAAATAAATTTTTATTTTAATGTCATTTTATTTATTTATTTATTTATTTAACATGGTTATACACACTCGTTTAATAATTTCTATCTCTCTCTCTCTCTTATTTATTTTAGTATCTAAAAATGGGTGAAACTTTTAAAATAAAAATTAATTATTTGACTCGCTACTTACTTGATAAATCTACCGAACAGAAACAAAAAGAAATAAAAATAAAAAATTAAATAATAATAATAATAATAATATTAATAAATCATAATAGTAATCATAATTATCATTATTATTTTCTTATTTTTCTCTTATCATTAATTTTATAATAATAATAATAATTTTTTTTTTTTTTTTAAATCTATTCGTTTATACATATATATTTATTACAGTGATAATAATAATAATAATAATAGTAATGGTAATAATAATAATGATAATGATAGCAGTAGTAGTTGTGATGATGATGATGATAATAATAAAGACACATAATGCGATCGTAAGCTAAGCATACATATTGTTTCGATCGGGTTGTTGTGGGTCTGTTTTTCTCCCCTCGAAATTCTCACAAAATTGCTTTTTTCTTATCAATTATCATTATTATCATTACCACCACCACCACCACTACCACTACTGCTATTACCATTACTATTATCATTATTATTACCACACTACTACCATCGTCGTTAATGATAAACTTTTCACTGACACACGGTCGGACGAAAAAAAGAAAGAAAAATAAATTTTTTTTCATCATTTTTATATTTTCTTCCCTTGTGTTTGTTGTGTGTGACTCTTACACGTGTACACCCACGTGCACGCAAAAAACACGTATACTTATATATATATAAACCTCTAAACAATACGTTTCTCACGTGTACAGGCACACCCACATCTCCATCGAACTATATCACTAACATCATCATCATTATTTGTTGTTTTGAATTTTCCATTAAGTAAATAAATCATAATAATAATGATGATGATGATTATATATATATATTTTTGTTTTCGCGATCCCTAATGATGATAATAATAATAATAATAATAATAATCAGTCTAAATCATAACACATACATAATAAATACTTTAATCAAGAGTTTTTTTATACGTACATATATATATATATATATATATAAATAATTTTTTTTTCTTTACAATTATACCATTACTATAATTACTATATTTACCATTATTAATTATTTATTTAATTAGTATTATTATTAATTATTATTATTATTATTTCCTATGTATTTGTTTTTTTTTTTTTTTTTTTTGTTTTTTCTATTTTTTTTTTTTTTTGTTTTTGTACATTTACAATAATAAATATTATTTACGAAATCTACAAATCGTTTTATTATCATTATCATTATCATTATTATTATTAGTAATATTATTATCATTATCGTTATTGTTTAAATTTGTTCGGAAAAGGGCATCATCAATATATTCGTTGACCGGGACAAAAAAAACCGTTAAGTTTTTTTTTTTTTTTTTTTTTTTTTGAAATTTTCATTTAATTTATAATTATAAGACAACAACGGCGTTGTAAGTACTCTGTTTGTTTGTTTGTTTGTTCTGTTTTGTTCTTTTTACAATTGTTCGTTTGTTTTTAAATTTATTTTTTCTGTCAAACGGGATAGGATTTCGTGAAGCGCGATGGCGGCGGTGACAATGGCGTCGGTTAAATTTTCTTTTTCCCTCACACACACAAATTGATTGATTTTTTTTTTTTTTTTTTTTTTTCGCGATTGTTTCAAATCAGTCTTGATCAATGTTTTGTACTTGTTATGGTGGTAATAGTGGTGGTGGTGGCGGTGGTAAAGACAATAATGGCGACGAAAGAACGAAAACAAAAAAAAATTAACCGCGTTCAACGACGATTCAATATGGCGCCCGTGTAAATTTTCAATTTTCTTTTCTTTCCTTTTTTCAAAATCGTCATTTGTTGTGGGTAAAGCATGCGCATAAATATTATTATTATTATTATTATTATTATTATTATTATTATTATTACATTTCATGTTTTATATAAAGAATAAGGAAAAATCAAATCATTTACAAATCTTATACACACAAACAAAAAAAATTCAATTAAGTAATAGTATACGTTTAAATAAATTTTTTCAAAACTCTGGTTTTAGCCGTCACGTGACCAATATTATTATTATTATTATTATTTCAGGTTCAAACGAAATCCGGTGCCCCATTTTCCACCAAACAAAAACCTTTTAATACAAACTCTCTCTCTCTCTCACTCTCCTTTTGTTTTCATTCCTTCTCTTCTTAATCATGACCTTAAACTGGCGACAAATTTCCCGCCACATTACGATTCATTTTAACAAATTTTACTTAACATAATAATAATAATAATTAATCAATCGATCAATCAATTAATCAAATAAATAAAAATTCCGTCTCGACAAATTTCCCGTTTGGGAGGGGGGGGGGAAATACAATCAATATCCGGTCGCCAGTTACAAAAAAAACATGGCGTCCCTTTCGTCATTTGATACAAAATCTTATTATCTCATTATCATCATTATCGTAATTATTTTCCGTTACGAAATCTCTTCATTTCGGCGGGAAATTTAAAATATTATTCGCGGTGTCATTTATGATTGAAAAATTTTTTCAATAAATTTCGGCTAAATCCAGGTTGAAATTTTGTTCTTGGAGGTAAATTAACGCGAAGAGTCGATGAGGGAAATGATGACGTTGATGATGACGACGATGACGATGACGATGACGGTGACGGCGGTGACGACGTGGCGTCCCGTTATCCGGACGTTGTACTATTTTCATCTCCGTCACCTTCTGGACCTCCTCCGTCTCCCGTTCTCGAATAATCGTTCTGAAAATATAATTCGTTATATATAATAAACAACCGTTCGTGACGACGTCGACGCGACGCTACGATCACGTGGATCGAACGAAAAAAAAAATGTCTGTCGCAAACCTGTCGTCGTCGCCTTACATTTTGAGATGAATATCTTTCAAGTATTATTTGAGCGTGCTCCTCGTCTAAATCGAGTTCTTCGTCCTGAGTTGTCGTATGATGCCTGTTGTCTTCGCAGTAATTCTAACAAAACATAAAAACATATCAGTGCTCAAACAAACAAACAAAATGGAGGGAAAAGTGTCGTGATGATGACGACGATGACGTCTCCTCCTCCTCCTCCTCCTGATAACCTTACCTTATATTCGTTATCGCTATCCCCTACTATTTTATCGTTATCACTTTTTCTCCTATGTTGATCCGCCGTTCCGTGTTGATTGGGTAGTGCCTGAGTCACGTGTTGATTCGACGTAGAAGGTTCCGAATGCCTTTCCTTTTCCCTTTTCGTCGTCTTATTAACTAATAATTGTTTGTGGGAATTATTGTTTAGTATTATGTTATTCCCCCCCGACGTTGTCCCGACGTTATTTGCACCACCACCACCACCGATACTTCCATACGGTGAAACGTGCGATGTTTTTCTCTTCTGTAAAATCGAAAACACAAAGGATTCAGAAGACATTTTTTTTTTTTAACATTAAGGAGGAGGAGGAGGAGGAGAAAGGGGAAAATGGATGCTGCAAACCTTAGCTTTTGGCGTCGGAGGAGGAGATTCATCCGTGTCTTGCATGTATTCATCGTCATATTCGGTTTTTATATCCGTTTGCAATTGAAGATGTCTCATGTAAGTGACTTGGTCCATTTCATCTGAGATATCGTGTTGCGCCGTAGGCATGGGTTGTACTTGAGTTATTTTTGGAGGGGCACTGTGATTCACTGGACTAGCTAAACCTTTTTTTTAGAAAACAAAATAAATAAGTGAGATTAAAAGAATCATTCTCGATGATGATGATGATGATGATGGTAGGTACCCGTACCTTTTATCTGCAATGCTTCGGCAGCCGATAACAAACTCGGAAGTTTATCTTGGGTCACGTTCACTTCTCCTCTGTACATGAAGTCGATGAGAGCTTGCAATTGCCAAAACTTCATGTCTTTTAAAAATATTATCGGATGCTGACAAGGATTAGACGACAGCAATTCTTCCATATACGGCGAACATGCCGACAACATGACCTAAAAAAAAAAAAAAAATTGTGACGTAATAACAAATTTTGTTTGAAGCAAAAGAATGAAAATCTCGAATTAATTAATTACGATTCGCCACCGACTTTTCTTTTTTTTTCCTTAACAATAAAAGATGCAAGGAAGACGATGCTGTCGTACCTCACGTCTATTCCTGTGGGTGTGTTTGTGCGCGTGATAAAAACTAACAAACGCATTTCATAATTATTAATAAAAAAAAAAAATCAATAGTAATAATAATAATAATTCTAAGGCTCAATGACGATGTAAGATAAAAGAAAAAGATGAACGAACATCGAACGTTTTCCCTCTCTCTCTCTCTCTTATCAATATCATTATCATTATCGTATTTTATTTTTTAATAACAACGTAGGAATAAAAAAAAAAAAAAAAAAAAAAAAAAAACCTGTGGCAGCATTTTAAGGTTTCCTAACAAGGGCGAGACCCAATAATAATAATAATAATAATAAAAATTTACATAATTGAAATTGATAAGTTATTTTTCTGTTTGCTCTCTCGTTCGCGAACAACAACAACGACAACGAAAATAATAATAATAATAATAATAATAATAATAATAATAATAATAATAATAATAATAAAGATCTAAGGACGAATTTCATGAATCTTTACCGACAAATATGGCGATTGTATAATAACCGCGGAGATGATTCACATTAAAAACGCTTCTCAATACCATTTTTTTTTTTTTTTTTTTCGTTGTACAATGAGAGTCAATGTATTCGCGAGGTCAAAATCCAAACGTTATTATTATTATTATTATTATTATTATTATTATTATTATTATTATTATTATTATTATTATTATTATTATTATTATTATTATTATTATTAAACAACTAAACTATAACAGATTTTTCAATGTTATTTTCTAATAAAGAAAGAAAGAAAGAGTGAGTGTGTGTGAGAGAGAGAGAGAGAGAGAGAGAGAGAGAGAGAGAGAAAGAAGATGAAAAATTCAAAGTCGTTTCATCAACAGCAATTACGTAACGTCGCTAAAATTTAAAAATGCGACCAACTTACGATTGTCGGGTAATTAAAATGACTTTTAAACGAACTCCCAAATAACAAAAAGAGTTCGTTATTTACTTATTATTATTATCATCACTATTGTTTTTAAACGTTCGTGGCACAAGAATCGTCGCGAACCTAAAGGCACTACTGCTACTGCTACTACCACTACAGTTATTTACCTTGTGGCACTTTATGCTCCTTCCATCGCATGCCAACGTCACGTCGACAAATTGTTCGTTATTCAGAAGACTAGGAAATGTGTTTTGCATGTTTGAATGATACGAATTCCACCTTAGGCATACCTCCGGGGGAGTTTGAGGTTTCGGCAATAGTTTCGGAAGTTGTTTGATGGTCGCCGACGATGAGGTACTACTCGATTGAGAGGATCCTCCTTTCGTACCGCCGCTCGGTTTCGGAGCCAGAGGAGGCAAACCTCCTCCTCCTCCTCCCGCCTTTTTCTGATTGATGGTGGGCGGAGGTGAGGGTTGAGGTTGCGATTGTGGTGAAACCTGAGGCGTATGCTGTTGCTGCTGTTGGTGTAATTGTTGTTGCTGGCCCGGATTCGCCGGAGGCACTATATTAAATCATATTAAAAAAATAACCAATGTAATTATGTTTCTTTATGTTTTTTTATGTTTTTGTGTTTATTTTGTTATTAATACCCTTCACCAAACCGTTATCTTACGTTTGATATTCCTGGGCAATCGCCCGGTACTCCTGCACCTCACCGGTTTCATGCCAAAATGTCTACCAACATGCACCCGAATGTTTGTCGTTCCGTGAAAGCTCATTACTTTCGAACAGTGATTGCACTGTACGAGGGTATCACTGATTCTAGTACAATATTCCCACACGTCTGATACCATTCTGCGGTATTCGGAGGGTTTTGGGGTTTCAATTTCCTCTGAATTTTTATCGTCCATTCCTCATTTCCTCATGGACAGCCGGATAAAAAAAAATATCAAATTCCTTCTTTCTTTTGTGTCTTTTTTTAACTTTTTTCTCTTTAAAGTTCTTATCGTGTCTTTCAATTCTTTTCTTTCTTTTTTTTTCTTTAACCGCAAGTATTCATTGGCTAATCGGAAATAAAAATGTTTTTTTTGAATTTAAAAAAATAACAACATAACGTCTATTTATTCGCGTGAGTACGTCTACAAACAAGCAACGACCTTCGAAAAACCTTTTTTTTTTTTCAACAATTTCAAACGGTAAGGAGGTCATCAACAGACATTATGCGGATAAAGAGCCGTGGGGGGAGGGGGTGGGGGGTGCAACGGAGGAGGAGGAAAAGGGATGTCAAAAAACAACCTTTTGGGAAAAACACAAACCGGTGACACAAATAAAAAACTTTTCCAATCGATTTCCGATCAAATGGTTTATGCGTAGCAAAGCCAATTCACTCATTCGTCGAAAAATTTTTTTTTTTTTTTTTTTGTTTTTCCCGTAAGCCGTACAAATTTTCACGAGGGGGGGAAAAAAAATGTGTGTGAGAGAGAGAGAGAGAGAGACATAACGTTTGTGTTTGTTTGAAAACAACGAAAAATGATAAAAAAATAAAACGAGATGATGATGATGATGATGATATCATGGATCGACGATTATTTAAACAAAAAAAAAAAAATTAACTGCGCAACAAATTAAAAAATTTTTTTAAATTTAATCATTAATAAAAAATATTCGCGGGAGGAGGGGGAGGAAGGGGGAACGGTCTCGCAAATAATAATAATAATAATAGAGGATTCAAACAACAATATTTTTTCTTTTCGGCCATTTTGTTGACACTCGATAAATTATCCGACCATAAAATATTCAACTCGAAATACGTTTCCATTGATTTTCCCTCCTTATTATTATTATTATTTTACGTTTACAGTCATCAACCCTTAAATAATGACAACCCTGCCAACCGACCAAACAACCCAGTCAGTCAGTCATGTTGTTCTCGATTTGCTCCGTTAAATAATAACCTGGTATCGTTCCAAACAAATCCCGTGGGGCGACGTACGTGGATTTGCATCACAACAAAAACGTGAGAGAAAGAGATGGAAACGGGTAAATAAATTAAAGGGAAGAGTGAGAAAGAGATAGATAGAGTTAGTTTAAGGGAACAAGGAGATCGTTAAAAAAAAAAATGTTCGTTTTGGCTTTTGACCGAGCTATATTTGTAACGCGGTGTGCAAATAACATCCTCGAAATGCCCTTCAAACCAAAAGAAAAAAAAAAAAAATTTTCTTCTCTCTCTCTTTTTTTAAAAATTTTTAAAATATTTATTATTTACTCTATGACATCGTCTGCTTTTATTTTTTTTTATATTTAAACATCGTATGAGAGAGTAAAAATTAAAAAAAATGGCCGAACAATCGTTCACGAGTATATATTCATTTTTTAAAATCAAAATGGCCGCCGCCACGATACTCAACAGTTAACGAACCGAACGTTTTCTCTCTTTCTCTCTCACGCACACACGAAATATCGAACGGTTTTAATTTTTAGATTTAAAAAAAATTTTTTTTTTTTTTAAAAATCTCTCTAGCAGTCGACGCGTTCGCGTCTTATCTCGATATCAACGGAAACATTCGTTTAGCTCTTTTTGGTCGTTTTAATCATCCGGATTGAAATTCGATTAAGCATGTTTTTAACGTTTGAAACATTCATTCAAATAAAATATATATTTTAATTATGATTGTAAAAACAGAACCACAACCTTCTTCATTAATCCCCAAACGTAAGGATTAAAGGCCTTCGTCTAAAAAATAGGGGAGACAGAAAGAGATAGAAAGAGAGAGAGAAACGTTATATAAAAATTACTTTTAGAATCATCATCATCATCATTATTATCATTATTATTATTATTATTTTTAAACAAAAACCGTTTTCGATTTGACCCACTCGTTCGAATGCGTTCTCGTACGCACGCACGCACGCACCCACAAATAAAAAAAAATTATTTATAATTAATCCGACAGGAAGGGAATTTTGTTAATTCAAATTACATCCGAAAGATGTCACTGTTTAAAAAAGAAACAAATTATTGCGACACGACGACGTGCGTATATGTAAAACGTTCGAGAGGGCGGTGGAGTGATGGGGGGGGGGGGAGTTTATACGTATACAATACAAAAACCAAAAAAAAAAAAATTTTTTTTTTTCTGCCACGACGCAAAAGTCTTCGTTCTTATTTTATTTTTACTTAACGAATTTGAACGAATCGAATCTCAAATCAAAACGAACAAACGAACAAACATTCTCTCTCTCTTTCTCTCACATATATATATGATCATTATGCGAGAAAAGGATGATGTGTTTACAAATAAAACTGTCTCGAAACGTCATCCAACATCGTCGTCGTCGTCGTCGTCTTTTTTCCTGTCGATAACGAATAGTCCCGTAAATACGTCATCACGATCATGGAACCATGCCTTTTATTATTTAATTAAGTTTTTTTTTTTTTTACATAAAATAAACGAGGAGGCGTTTTTTTTTATTATAATAATATGAAAATAATTAAAAACATATTGCTTGTCGCAATCAATCTTTACTTTTTTTCTCTCTCACTCTCTCTCTTTCAAAAAAGAAAAAAAAAACGAAAACGTTCGCGAACGTTTTTCATTATTGTGTGCCAATATATATATAACGCAATGGCGGAGCCAGGTGTTAAAATCGTGTTGTTGTCGCGTTCGATTATTATTATTTCTCTCTCTCTCTCGACTTTTCGTAAATATAAATAAAAACGACAGATGCAACAACCATGTTTGTTTGTTTGTTCGACTCACGACGACAAACACGAGCCCAGTTTGTTTAAATTCAGAGAGAGAAAAAAAACCACGAAAGGGGGGAGGGAATCCGAGGGGAGGGGAAAATAAAAAATTAAATTAATTAATGAGTGCATTTCATATGGAACAAACAACAACGGGAAAAAAAGCATGAAAATAATAATAATAATAATAGAAGAAGAGGAATGCAACAACAACAGAACAAACAAACAAACGTTGTTTGTTGTTTAATAAAAAAAAAAAAGCAAAAGTTTTTTTTCACAACTTTCCTTTTCTTTTTGTTTGTTTGTTTGTTTGTTATTAATAAAAAAAAAAAAAACCCGAAGCGTTTTAAAAATACACCAACAACAATCTTTGTTAACGTGAATTTAAATATTAATAATAATAATAATAATAATAATATTAATAATAATAATAAAGAGCAGAAGAAAAAATGTATCCACCATTAAACCAAAAAATCACATTTTTTAGCAGTCGTGCTTAATAAAAATAAATAAATAAATTTCCTTTTCCCTTTTAACGTTGGCAACACTTGTTTTACTTAATAATAATAATAATAATAATAATAATCGTTATTGGTAATAAATAATAATAATAATAAAATGTAAATATAAAAAAAAAAAAAAAAAAAACGACGACGACGTTTATTATTATTTTTATTACGATGTAAGAGATTTAAAACTAAATATGGCTTGCGAAGGAACCGTTAAAACGACCTTGAACCATTTTAGGTTGGTTCTCCCGTAAAACAATAAAAGAGAATAATAATAATAATGATGATGATGATAATTTATGCATATTCGTCTCCTTTTCGTTAGTCTATCATACATATAATATATTTATTATTATTATTATTATTATTTAAGCCACAAGCAATCGACCCAATTTATTAACGCTACTTAAAAATGAATGAATGAATGAATGAATGTAGGAATGAATACGTTTTTAATTAATAATAATAATAATAATAATAAACGCGTGCGAATCGTATATATGTATATATATATAAAAATAATAACATACGGCACTGATTCGTCTATACAAAAAAAAAAAATCAATAATATAAGGAGTAAGAGTGTACACACACACACATACACACAAACGTTGTGAGAAAGAACGCCGTCGACGACATTTTCGTTTCGAAATTCGATTCCGTTCGACGAACGAACGAACAAACGAACAAACGAACAGAAAAAAAAAAAAAAATTTTTTTTTGTCTATTTTTTGTTTTATTATTATTATTATTAACTATTATTAATATTACGATTATTATTATTATTATTAATTCGCAGTTTCGGTTAGTATCGTATTATTTTAATTTTTTTTTTTTTTTCATTTTTTTTTCTAAACGCGAGAGAGACAAAAATTTAAAAACGTGTAGAAAAAAAACAATAATAATAATAATGATAATAATAATAATAATAAAAGTTGAAATAATAATAATAAAAAACAATAATGGCGACAGTAACGTAAGAAAAGTTTTTATTTTTTATTTTTATTTTATTTTATTTTACTTATTATTATTACTATTATTATCATTATTATTATTATTATTATTATTATTATTATTATTTAATATAAAGAAATGATTTTCGCATGTTGGGAATTTTGTCGAACGCGCACAAACACACACACACACACCACATCATGATTTATTTGTCTTTGAATACTTACGACATGATTAACAAAAGTGTAAAACACATCACACATAATAATAATAATAATAATAATAATAATTAATATTAAAAAAAAAAAACGAAAAAATTCGCGAACAAACAAACAAACAAACAATCGAAAAAAATTAAAAATTAAATAATAATAATAATAATAATAATGATGTGATTATATTATTATTATTATTATTACGGTAGTCCAATATTACACGAGTGTGTCGTGTGTGTTTGTGTGCGCGTATTTTCAAACCGAACTTACATTACTCGAACAACAACAACCAATAATAATAATAATAATAATAATAAATATTACGACGGAAAAATAAATAAATAAAAATTTAAAATAATAATAATAATAATGATAAAATTCAAAAAAAAAAAAAAAAAAAAAGTAATAATAATAATGAATGATCCGAACAACCCGAGAAAAACCGAGAAACGAATTCAAACCACACCCAAGTAAAAATAGAGCGAAAAAGGACGCTACTCGTCACGGCGACGCCGGATACTCAATGACGTCACAAACGAGAGAAACGGGAACGAGTATGCTCTTGGTCGATAAATGGGCCGGTACTACTCGTGGAATAGACATATTACGACGGGATGAGAGAATAAATCTGTTGTTGGGAGTGAGGCAAGCGAAGGGAACGGAACGAAGGAACCCGAGTCTCCCGTCGATTTCCTATACACGCGTCGTTGATTTTTTTTTTTTTTTTTTTTCTTTTCGAATCGTTTCGATTATTTTTATTTTTTATTTTTTCGAATCGACCGCGTTGATTTTCTTTCTCTTTCTCTCCCCCCTCTCTCTCTCTCTCTCTCTTTTTCTAAAATCCGTTATGGTGAAGACATTAACAGAAATTTTAATAACCACCCCTCCCCACCCCCCCCCCACCCCCCAAGGCCTCCCCAAATCGGTTTCCTTCCGGAAAATAATTTTTAATAAATTAATATATATGCGTGTGTGCGTAAGTGCGTGTGTTTGGCGTACATACATCTAAGTCCTACATTCCCAATATTTTTTTTTCAAATATTTCCGTATTAAAAATCATTACCGCCACCATTATTATTATTATCATTATTATCATTATTATTATTATTATTATTATTATTATTATTATTATTATTATTATTATTAATTATTATTATTCCTCGTGTGTGTGTGTGTGTGTGTACAAACGTTTTAACGTCAAATAATGTCGCCATGATGGATAATTTATTATTCCCAACAACGGTTTTGAAAAGGGATTTAAATTGTTTCAAATCCTTTGTTTAACTTATAGAAAAGTAAAAAAAAATTTTTTTTTGCTTTTTTAATCGCCATTTTTATTATTATTATTATTATTATTTCGAAATTAAATTTATGAAACGACAGAATTCGAAAATAAATAAATAAATAATCACGTTAATAAATTAATAACAATTTTTTTTTTGAAAATTAATCGAAATTTATTTCGCGACGCGCGCGCGCGCGTATACGTGTGTGTGTGCGAGAGAGACAGACAGACAGAGAAAACGTGCGTGTGTGCGAGAGATAGAAACGAGTACGAGATTGCGCGAGAGATGACGTGGGGAAAAGGGGAAGGGAAGAGGAAAGGGGGAAAATAACTTCGATTTCAATGCGAATTAGCAACAGAGCGAGAAAATGAAAAGACCGAGTATCGACAGACGACAGCGCTACTCGTTTAACAAAAACTGCGTCAGAGACAGGAACTAAACGGAGAACGGAAGGGAGGGGGGATTTAAATGGGTAGAACGAATATATATATTTATATATACTCTCTCTCTGTCTCTCTCACTCACTCACTCTCCCGGATAGAGAAAGAAAGAAAAAAAAAACAGCTGTAACGAATATTTAGAGATGGGATAATAATAAAAATAGGCGTCCCCTCCTATAGGAACTAAATTCGGAGTACTACTCATTTAAACAACATTTATTTTTCGTCGACATTTTTTTTTTTTCTACGAAAATTTTTTTAAATAAATTTTTCGGTATACGACAAATACAAAAGAATAACAAAAAAAAAAAATGGCTACTTGGAATTTTATTTTACAATTTGTCGTTGTCGTCCTCGTCGTCGTCGTCTTTTATTAAATTTCACCGACAGACTACCAACAAAACATAAAAACAACCAACGTCCGAAGGGAAAGAGGAGAGAGGGAGGGAGGGAGGGAGGGAAGGGAAAACAGAAACAAAAATCTACAAACGAAAACTCACCGCCGACTTGAATTTAAAAAAAAAAAAGCTCGAAAGAGAATACGATTCGATTCGATTCGATTCGATTACAAAATAACATCATCAATTATTTAACGAGAATCGATTTTTTTTTTTTATTTTCTTCGGTACTTTTTGAGAAAAAAATGTAACGATTGACCTACGAATGACCGAAAATTATTATTATTATTATTTAAATTGTCAAAAAAAAAATTATAAAATCAATAATAATAATAATAACTAATTCATTTTCTTATTTCCCGTTCGTAATGATGATGATGATGATGATGATGATGATTTTTTCGTTCGAATTTGACTGTTTGTTTCACGGTTACATAAAAATCAAAATGGCGTCGTTTTTTTTAAATCGTTATATTTAGAATTCTAATTCGTTTATTTATTTATTTATTTTCTACCCAAAAAAAAAAAAAAAAAAAAAAAAAATTTCGTTTCGTTTCGTTAAATCGAATAAAATAAAAAAAAAATCGAGCGAGTGAGAGAGAGAGAGATAGATAGATAGATAGAAAGAGAGAGAGAGAGAGAGAGTGAAATTAATTAATTTCAAAATTTATTTTTAAAATATTTTACCGAAAAAAAAATCGACCCAAATTAGTATTAGTATTATTATCAATTCATTTCTCCCCTTGACTTTAACGCACACAAACGTTTTTTCCCTCTCTCTCCCTCCCTCTCACCCTCTCTCTCTCTCTTTCTCATTCGTTATCATCATCTTTTACTACTCTCACATGCATCATTTAAAAAAAAAAAATGGTTAAGGTTTCGTTCGACACAGACAGACCCCTAAAAAAAAAAAAAAAAAAAAAAAAACCATAGAAAAATTTTAAAACGAATCAAAGAAATGAAGGGAAGAAATTATGACGTAACAAAACTTCGCCCTTGACCAATTCTACCGCCACGTCTTTTTTATATGTGTGTGTACGTTGAAATGGGGGAAGAAAAGGAAATACAAAACCAAGTCAAATAATGTGATAACCCGGCTGAAATTTAAAAATTTTTTTTGTTTAAATTTTTTTCTCCCAAAAAAACGTGTCATCAGACATTCCATCTTTTTTTTTTTTTTTTGGAAATCCATAAAATAAAAAAATTAAAAATAAATAATTTTTTTTTTTATTTTTATGCTCGAATGAATTATTTAAATAAATAAAAAATTGAAAAAATTATTATCGTTTCTATTTTTTTAAAAAAAAAAAAAAAAAGAACCGGATACCACTCCCCTTATCATATTTAACTCAATAACAAATAATAATAATAATAATAATAATAATAATAATAATAATAATAATAATAATAATAATAATTTTTTGTCGCGTATTAGAATACCGACAGAAATTTTTTCAAAAAAAAAAAAAAAATAATAATAATTAATTAATTTTTAAAAAAAAATGACTCAACTAATAATTAATCATTTAAACGTTTAATAAAAAAAATTTTTTCTTACTGTCGCCTCCCTCCCCTTCCCTTCATCCCTCCCCCGCGTAAATATTTTCAGTTACGCGCGAACGTCCGAACGCCGCGTTCGAATTTTTTAAATCAATCGATCGTTTGTATATACATAAATAATTTACGTTGACCGTTCTACGTCATCAATCATGGCGGCGTTTTTTTTTTTTTTCGTTTAAGATGGCTGCCAAATGCAGTGGAATTAGATGGCGAAAATTTTGAGAGGGCGGTGGTGTACGACGACGACGAGTGCGAGAGGGTAGTATTACCACCATCATTTTTATTTTTCGTTACCTTTTTTTTTTTTTTTTTTTTTCTGTTCGAACCGACAGACGCCATTCGTATCCGTGACGTATCGACTATTATTATTATTATCATGGTATCAACAAATATTGCATTGGTTATAACCGCGTTGACCTTATTATTAACGACTTAATTTTATCTCCCACGGCAAAATACATAAGAAATTTTCTTTTTCTCTTTTCCATCTCCATTTCCTCCCCCCCGTAATTTCCCTTTTAACCAGAAATTTTTCTCCCTAAACCGGAAAATATTTTCAAGGAATCCGCCGTTTTCCGGCTGAAAAAAAAAAAAATCGAATTCCAACATTCCTATTATTCGTAAAAGGTTTCCGTTTCCGCTTTTCCGTATTAAAAAAAAAAAAGGGGGGTAGGGAAACTTATTGATTATATTAAATTAACCGTAAATGAAAATTCTCCCTTTCACGCCGCGTATGGGAAATAATGGAAAATAATAATGATAATAATTTCAATGAAAAATAAACTGTGGGGGGCGAGGAAGGGGTAAAAAAATTTCCACATTTAATTTATTTTTCGTTTCCGTGGTGAAACTTTTAAAAGTTTTTTAACAAACAAAGTCATTCATTTTTACACCTGGAAAAATTCAATTACGTTATCATTATCATTATTATTTTTACCCTTTCGAATCGTGGGGGGAAAAGGGGTAGAGAGAGAGAGAGAGAACGAGGTAGCAAATAAATAATAAAAAAAAAAAGTAATAAAAATTTTCACAAACGATTTCAACCGTTATTAAAACGTATCGTGTATACAAAGCTCCCAGAAAAAAAAACAAGAACATAATAATAATAATAATAATAATAATAATAATAATAATAATAATAATAATAATAATAATGATGATGATGATGATGATGATGATAATGATAATAAAGCAAAAAAATTTTAAAAATCTAAAAATAATTATATTTTTTACGCCAGGAAACTTTTTTTTTTTTAAACACAATCCAGATGTTTCTGACGTTTTTACTTAAAAAAGTACTAAAATAAAATTTTTGTGGTGGAGAAACGAAAAACGAACCGAAAACAAAAACAAAAACAAAATGGAGAATTTTTTCTTAAACGCGTAAAATTAATAATAATAATAATAATGATAATAAAGTGAACGCATCATTTAATTAGATTTAAATTTGGACGTTTTGCGTGGGTCACCCTCTTCCTCCTCCCCCTCCCTGCACATTATTAATATCATCATCATCATCATCATCATTCCTCAAAGAATCGCCATATTGAAAATTTTTTTAAATTAAAACAATAGATTATTATTATTATTATCATCATCAACGCAAACGTTCGAAACCGATGAAACCATCACCGCCATCATCATCATCATCATCGACGCCCTCGTCGTATTCGTCATTATCGATATCGTTCGCAGCATCCCATTTAATTCACTCTCTCTCTCTCTCTTTCTCTCTCTTTAACGAATACAATTTTTTCTTTCTTTCTTTCTTACATCTTTTTTTTGTCTTCTTCTTCTTCTTATTTCTTTTTTCGTTACGTTTTTTCCATTCACTCTAACTCCATCTTACTTTCATCTTACTAATCTTTTTTTCCCTCGCTTTTTTGTATATTTTCAAACAATCGTACGTCATCACTCTCTCACTCTCTCTCTTTCTCTCTTTTTGCTTTCGTCATCATTTTTCCCTTTTAAATTCCTTTCTTTCCCCTTCCTCCCCCAAGAATACATCATCGAATTTTCATTCATTTGTTTTTTTGCCATCAATCACGACATCAAAATCGAGAGCAAATCATTTTTTTTTTTTTGATAAATAAATAAAACGTGTGTGCGTGTGTGTGCGTAAATGTGTGTTCGTATAGTGCGTAGAAATACGCACATTAAAATAATAATAATAATAATAATAATAATAATAATAATAATAATAATAATAATAATAATAATAATAATAATAAAATCCGATGTTGCGCCATAATGAATTGACCCTTTTTAAGGTCGAACGCGTGTAATTAAAAGAGAAAAAAATAAAAAATAAAAATTGATTGAAAAAGGTTGGTGGGAAAAAGGCGGGACTGGGGGGGGAGAGAAAGAGAAAGAGGGGGGGGGGCAAAAGAAAAACAAAATGGAAAAACAAAAAAAAAAAAAAAAAAAAATTTCGATAAATGACATTTCGTGTTTTGACCCACCGCGCTGTTTTACCACTTTTTCGTATTTCGAAAAACCGTCGATAGAGCGACGATCGTAACAAAATAAGTTTGCGCGGGAAAATTCAAATCCGAGTTCTCTCCCTCTCTCTCTCCCCTATTTATTTTTTCCACGTCATCAAATTAGACAAAACCATCAAATTTTTTTTCACGATTCGATATTTATTGTATTAAAAAAAAAAAAAAAAAAAATGGCGGAAAATTAATAAATAACGTTCGTTATATAAAAAATTTCCTCCCCCCCACCCGAAAAAACATCAATAAGATAGCATATAAAAATTTGTTTATTACGTGGACGTGAACGGACGCCGCCATATTTGTTAAGAATAACACGTTACCATGGTAACACGTCAAAATGGTTGATTGTTTTGTTGTATAAAAATTAAAATGTAATTAACTGACATTGGCATTACTGCTCCCGTCCGTTGTTATTATTATTATTATTATTAATTTAAATTAAATTAATTATTTTTCTTTTTTTTTAATTACTAAACTTTTCAACTGAACTAAAAAAAATATTATTTAAGTGTCATTTATATAAAATAATGAACGCGGGGAGTGTTACATAAGAAATCAAAAAAAAAAAAAAAAAAAAAAAATGGCGTCGCATTCAATCACGTAATTTTTACCATTTTTTTTTTTTTTTAAATCCTGTAAATTAAGGAGAAAGAAAGAGAGAAAGAGAAAGAGAGAGAGAGAGAGGGGGGGGGGAGAAACATGCAAAAATAAGCAAAATAAACGAAAACGAGTATAATTTTAATTACGACTTGAATTTGTACTTATATATAAGTAACCATTTTCCGATATCGTATTAAGAAAATGTGATACTAGACGTGGAATTAGACACTTCGCGTTATAGTAAAAAAAAAAAAAAAAACGCAGGTAAAATTTTTTTAAATTCGAATCTTGCAAAATCAAACAAACAGCGAAAAACAACAACAACAACAAAATTTTTAAAACTCATTACGTCACACGGAAAGTCGTATTTATATCAACATTAATAAATACATGATTATTATTATTATTATTTTTTTTTTCCTTAATTTTTTGACTTTTATCAATAATGTCTATTCATTATCAATAAGAAGGAAAGGGGGGGGGGGAAACCACTTTTGGTTTTTGTTTACGCTGAGTAATTCCTTACCAAAACTTTTATATTTACTACACTTGTACACTTGTGTACACATAAATAAATATTTCGAGTGTGTGTGTGTGTGTGTTAAAAACTGATAAAACATTATTATTACTCAAACGCAACAACAACAACAACAACAACCACAAAAAATTAACCGAAACGATTCAAAAAAAAAACAACGGAAAAACAATTATTTAGTAAAAAAAACAAACGCATTGAAATTAATTGTAAGAAAATATTAATCGTGTCATTAGATCCAACTCATATGTGAGTGCAAAGAAAACAAAATTTAATTAATGACGTCATAATGTTAATCGGTTATTATCATACCCGAAAGCATTTTCCCCTTCCCTCCCTTCCCCTCCCCCGTATTATATTGTAAAATATATACAAAGATTAGACATTCGTACCAACAAAAAAAAAAAAAAAAAATTGATTTCGTGTTATTGATTATAAACGACATGTTAAAATAATGATAATAATAATAATAATAGTAATAATGCGAGGAGGCATGTTTTTTTTTTTTTTTCAAACATAAAAAAAACATACCTGTTAAACTGTTTCCGCCGTAATTCTTGTTTCTATCTTCGAATTCGTATTTGATGTTTTTCCCGCCAAAATCCGTCCATTCTTTAAGCCACGTCAAATCCAAACAACAACGTTCGTCGCTTTGATTATTCCCTCTTGTAAATGATATCGCGTAACGTTTTTTGAACCTGTCGATCCAACCGTTCGAACATTCGAAATTGTCAACCTCTAATTTTTTGGCCAATTCTTGCGCTTTCGTTTTCAAACCCGATCCGCTAACGGGAAGGTTTAACAATTGTCGTTCCCTGAACCATTTTATAAGTGCCGTATCGAGGTTTTCGTGCGTGGGCCTACGGATTTTCTTTAGGTTTTTACTCTGTATCGATTTGATTTTATCTCTCGCTTTCCATATGGATCCGACCGACGAATTGACCAAATCGAAGAGTCTGCATACGTCACTTTTTTTAGCACCACTTTCTAACATTTTTATCACGGCCAATTTTGTTTCGATTGTAATCGCTTTACGTTTAACACTTGTCATTTTCTTTTAAATGCTTTATTGTTTTTTTTTTACTCCAGTAATTTTTTATATTTTAATTTCATTTTTTATTTTGATTTCGAAGGCGACCCGCGTGTTGAAAAATTTTCTGCGATGGAAAAAATGCTTTCGATTATATAAAAACCTCCTCTCCCCTCTCCCCCCTTCCTACGGTAAGTTTTGCAAAACAACAACAACAACAACAAACAGTTTGAAAAATTCTAACTCATTCTTTACTCATTGATTTCATTGGTTTTAATAAAAACATTAACAAACGAAATTTGACTCCGAGGTAAGCGCGAAAAAAATTCACCTGTTGAGAAGAAGATTTCAAAAACTCGTCATCAACAACAACAACAACAACAACAACAACAATAATAATAATAATAATAATAATAATAATCATAACCATAATTTTTACTACTATTTCAACATTTAAACAAAACAATTTCCACCCACTATCTCACGCTTCGCTTTGACTGATAACAACATCCACCCCCCAAGTATACGACGGGGCAAAACGCCTTCGATGCCAATATCACCACCCCCCTGAAATTTACCCCTATTTACATACATACCCCGCACACACACACACAATCGCAAATACTCAAAAATTAACCGAAGGAAATTTTTTTTTTCCCTCCCCATTCGTAAACACCCCTCCCTATCTCCTCCTACTCCTCCTACCCACTAACCACAAAATTTCAACATGCAAATTTTTCTTATTATAACTAGTATTACAATTACGAAGAGGTTAAATACAATAAAAACAAATATAAATAAATAAATTACGTAATAATTACCAGTTGATTTTTATGTGACGATGCAAAAACCACCGCCCCCTCCCCAATAGAGAAAAAAAAATAATAATAATAATAATAATAATTTAACTTGACACGAACGTACCGGGGGTAATAAATAAATAAATAAATATTACTCGTTAAAAATTTAACGTTATACTTGTGTCGTCTGTCATTCGTCTGTCGAAATAATTTCACTTAGTGTTTATAAATATACGAAAAAATTTACACACGAATAATATTGACAAGGCCACATGTGCGTACAAAATTAAATCGTACAAAAAATTATTAAATTAAAAAAAAAAAATACAAACGACGACGACAACAACAACAACAACAATAACAAACAACGAAAACGAAGACGACGACGACGACAATTACAACATTACTACTATGTGTTTACGTTACGAGTGCAAAAAAAAAAAAAAAAAAAAAAAAATTTATTTTGTTGTTTTTGTTTACGCGTGTGTGTATGTATGTGTGTGAGTGCACGTGTGCGTGTATGTGCGTGTCAAAATTTTTAACATTACGTTTGTGTATGTGTACGTAACAAAAACGCGAACAACGTATTATCAATGAAAAAAATTATTTTTTTATTTAAAGAAAAGGATTTTGAATGAAACCCAAATAATAATAAAACGGTATTATTAATGTTAGTATCAATAATAATAATAATAATAATAATAATAATAATAATTTTTTCTCTCTCCCTACTTAAATAAACACACTACAAACGAAATTTTTTCAAGTTTCCTTTTTTTTTTTGTTTTTTTTTTTTGTTTTTTTTTTTACAACAAAAACAAACGCTCTCGTATATATAATCGATCGAGTGTTTAATACACTAAATATAATTGAAAACATGGCGAACTGCGCAGGAAACCGATTATTTTTCCTTTGAGCATGTTACGTTACGTCACCTACCAGAACAAAGAAAACAAAACAAAAACGAAACGAAACGAAAAAAGCCCGCCAAAATTCAAATCTTTTCCATTCTTTACGTTGTGTTCATCAACATTTAACGATCGCATGTTCAGGTATGGCACATTTAGGTGTAACGTGAGAGATTTATTATGATATTCCATTACAATTTTTTTTTTTTTTTATGGATTCGAACCGATATATTATTATTATTATTATTATTTTCTTCCACATCCGTTAAAAAGCAAATTTCCATAGAATTCGAATTTAACCCGTTTATTATTATTTTCGAAAGTTTTAAAACTCATTTGAAACTGAATATCTTTCTCTTACTACCTACTCACCTCTTCCCCCTATTCACCCCCCCCACGTTTCATTTCTTAATGTTTTGCCTCAAGATGTGGCACGAAAAAAAAATAGAATAGACGAATAAAATTGAAAAGTCATTAAATTAGACCGCCAATAAGTGGTTGATTGCTTCCTTGCTGCTACCAATGACTCGACAACATTTTAAACCGGTAATAAATAAATAAATAAATAAATAAAAATCAACATCACGACCAGAAGACATGAAGTAGAAGGAAGAAGAAAGAGAGAGAGAGAGAGAGACGAAACGAGTTAAAAAATAATAATTAAAATTGGGGTTGAAAATTGTTTTATCCGACGTATTAAACGTAATTTAAAATTATAAGTAACTTAAAATGTTTTTTTTTTTCTTCATTTTATTACTCCACTTAAAAAATCCATTAATTTTTGATTAATATGGCGTCGAACAAATAAATACATAAATGTATGCGTGTAAAATAAAGAATGAAAAACGACCGTTGTTGCGTCTATGTACGCTCCGGAGTGTATGCATCTTCGAGAATGAATAAAAATAATGATGATAATAAAACGGCCATGTTTTCTTACGCCACACACACACACACACATACCAAACTACCGGCATTTATTCTCTAGGGTTTTTTTTTCAATTGCCTGACGATTGAGATTTTTCTCGAAAGAACAACAAGAAGAAGAAGAAGAAAGTTTTCTGGAAGAAATCTTCTCAAGAGTTTTTCCCTGCATCCAAACACCCATGGCAAAAAGGTTTTAAAAACCACTCACCATCGTCCGTAAAATCCAGATTCCTTAAATTCATCGCTTCCTGTACTTCTCTATCTCTAGACGTGAGAATATTCAAAACTTGTTTCGAAACCGGATCCCTTCCCGGTTTGCTCGTGTTTTTAGCTTCCCATTTTAAGTATGTCCATTTTTTCCGGACGTCACCTTCCGATCTTGGTATTCCTTCGACTTTAGTCACCACCTTAAATATATATAAATTAAATTACATTTATTTATTTAATTTATTTTTATTTTATTTACGTAAACAGATTTCAGAGAGTGAATCTTACCTTTGCAATGTCCTGCCACGCTTTCGCCCATCCTCTCCCACCGGCAACTCCAAACAAAATAACTTCTTTTTTCTTTCGTACGCAATCCAAAAGTGTTTCCACTTCTTTCGACGTGAAATTCGTTTTCCTTTGTTTCGAAAAAACTTTTCCATCTTCGTCTTTTTTTATTTTCATTTTATTTTTAACTTCTTCCATCGGAATGTTTTCCTTGACCGGTTTCTCCATTTCCCTCCTCATTTCCACGTCTAAATCACCCGTCGAAAAACGTTTTTTACACTTCAAGTCAAGACTTTTGGATGAATTCATCCACGTGTTATCCGCGACTAAATTTTTCTGATAGTGTTTCAATAAACTTTGTATCATTTTTTGCTGTTCCAACATTCCTTCGAAATTTTTATGATTGCTGAAAATAGTCACGTTAGAATCTTCCGACGGTGGTAAACCCAACCCGTGTGTTCCCAATCCGAAATCGGGAAAACCGAAACCCGGCAATCTGCGAAGCAAATTCGAATTTTGAAGTTCCAAAACCTTTTCGATTTCGTTCGATGACAATTGTCTGTCTGACATTTCTTTCATATTGTCTTTCTTTAAGGAAATCATGTCTTATTTAAATCACTTGAGTCAATTCTATCGATTGTTTTTTTTTTTTTAGTTTTTTCGTCTTTTTATTTACCCTAACGACTATGTGTCGTATATATATCTAAGATAGATTTGACAAAGAATGAAAAACCAATTCGAGTATACAACAAAATGGCTTATCAAAAGGAAATCGTTAACGATAGAAAATTAAAGAAACAAAACATAACAATAGTGCAAAAACAAAAAAACAACAACAACAACAACACTTAAAAACAAAAAAAAAAACAAAACAAAATTACATAACAGGCAGCAGATGCAACCTAAAAGAGGGCAACCTGAACATATCGCGGGTAAACAAAAATGGAAAAACGACCACTTTTCCAATCACCCTAACAAATTTAGTTTTTCCGAGGCGAACGAAACCTTTTATCAAAATGTCTTCTTTTAACAAAATAAAAAATATTACTAATATACATACTAACTCACGCTCTTGCATACATGTATATTTTTTATTATCATTATTATTCCTTCTTCTCTTTAGGGTACTACCCCTTAAAAAAAAATTCACCCCAATTTATACTTCTGCTCCCAGTTAGTATTTTTTTTTTATTTAAAAAAAAAATGCCTTTTTAAAATTCATAGTCACACAATTTATGTCTTTTTTTTTTTTAATTAATTAATTAATAAAATAAATTTAAATAATACTATCAAGGGTCTCTCTCTCTTTCTCTCTCTCTCTCTCTCCTCCCTTCCCCTTTCTCTTTCGATTGCTATTCACACGTGTTCATTTTTTCGTTACGTGCAAACTGTTGTCGGTCAACCCAAATTTAAAAAAAAAAAAACCCAAAACTTTAATCTATACGAGAAACTAATAGAAAAAAAGTGTTAAGCTCTTATATATGATTCTCATAGAGAAAATAAAAATAAAAGTTGCTGCCACGACTTTTCTTTATGTATTGGGGTCACGAACGACAGAAAAAATGATGATAATAATAACATAACAAGAGTAACATCACGCGCCTTCACGCGCAATCTAATTTGTCGTGTGTGCGTGTTGTGTGTATGCGTATCGCACGTCATCAATGACGTCATTACGGATAAACTCGTATTTGCGTATCAAACGTGTGTGCATATCAAGTTTAACAAAATTTTCTTTTCCCTCTCCCACAAAATCGAATAAGATGGTGAAAATTTTTGGCAACTTCAAATTTCACTCATACTAGAGGGCGGTAAGAGGTCAAATAATAATAATAATAATAATAATAATAATAATAATAATAATAATAATAATAATAATAATAATAATACGAACACAAAATCGTTTAACGTTTAATACTACACAAAGGGGAGAAAAAAAAATCGAATTTAAAAAAAAAAATTTTTTTTTCTTTTTGTTAATATCTACCTGAACTAATGATGCTTATTAAGGTCACATAAAGAATAAAAAAATTTTTTTTAATTTCACTTTTTTTTTTTTTTTTATTGCGTTCGGTCGAAAATCATTCCTTTTTTCTTTTTCTAAAATATTCAGATGCAACCTCACGAGGTTCGTGATTCGTGACGCGTATAAAGAACCAATGATGATGATGATGATGAGCACAAAGTGATATATACACACTTATAACCGAAAAGAAAATATTTTTTATTATTATTATTTTTTTTTAATATTCAAAAAAAAAAAAAAAAAAGACCAATAACAAAAACGGACCATTCCACGATAAATAAAAAAAAAAAAAAGAGGAGAATAATATTATAGAGGAACACCTGGCTTTAAATAATAATAATAATAATATAAAATTTACGTTATTTTTTCAAAAAAAAAAAAAAAAAAAAAAAACTTTAACAGTCTACGTAATTTCATTTCTGACCAGTTTTTTTTTTTACTCTATGATATTTATTATAAATTAAATAAATTTTTAGTTGGAGTCATTCGACGTTCACGTTAAAAAGATAATAATGTTATTAATAATAATAATAATAACGACAATGTTATAAAAATAAAAATAAAAAATTTAGGCTTCTTTTGATTGGGTTTAAAAAAAAAAAAAAAAAAAATGTTACGAACAGTTTTGACCAAACCATCTAATCCATCAAATTTTATTTCTTTCTCTCTCCCTCTCTCTCTCTCTATCTATCTATCTCTTTTTCTCTTTTAGTATACCTTTCGTTTCGAACCCTGCCAAGTCTGTAGGTACTCGTCGTCTATATAATATTATTTTAAAATAAACATAATACAATTTCCGGTCTTTTTTTTTCTCCCTTTAAAAAGCCTAACTATGATTATGAAGATGGCGTCATCAAATCGAGTCTTATTATATAAAAAAAAAGGGGGGGGGACCTCATCACGGGCAACCTTATTAACATTTTATTAATAAAAATTTTAACGGGCCGTTCTAAAAAACAAACGCGAACAGGTTTTTTTTTTTAATATAAATCTTCTTAATTAATTAGACGTATTTAAAAAAATTTAAATGGCCGCCACCAACACATTGATTATGTTAAAAACCTGACTTCGAAATATACAGTAATACATTTTATATGGTAATAATAATAATAAACGTTTGAATGAATTAAAACATAATTTTTTTTTGTGGGGGGGGGGGCCTAAAGGGTTTCGTACGAAAAAACAACGTTTAAAAAAAAAAGATACTAAACGTTTTGCTCTCTTTTTTTCTTTCAAATAAGGCCTATGATGACGATGATGATGATGATAATAATAAACAACAAAAAAAATTACAAATCGGATAAATCAATAACTGTTAAATTAATTTATAAAAATGGAAAAGCGAAAGAGAGAGAGAGAGAGAGAGTGAAGGGAATGAAAAGACAAAGAAAGACATCACACTAAAGCTTTTCCACCCCTCGATTTGTTTTGTTTTTTTCTTCGGTACCCGCTAAAAAATTCATTAACAAAGCAAGTGAACGATTCAGTAAAAAAAAAAAAAAGGAAAAAAGGAAAACTCGTGTTTACGGCAGTTAAGAAAATGGTCAGAATATAAACAATGGAGAAAGAAAGAGAAAGTGAAAAAAAAATAGGCCCGTGCTTTAGAGTACCACTACCACTACTACTACTTGCTAGGGATGAAAGATGAGAAAAGAAAAGAAAAAGGGTGGAAAGAGTGTGCGACGGTAACGGTGTTGGTAGAATGGGGAAAAAGTCCAGAGAGAAAGAGAGGATACAGGGAAGCGGGGGGAGGAGGAAGATGAGGAGACGAAAACGAAAAAAAAAAGGAAAAAGTAGGAAGAGAAAACAGGAAAACAGAGAAAAAAAGAAAGAAAGAAAAAATAAAAAGAACGAAAAGAAAAGGAGAGAGAAAGAGAGAGATCGGTGGAGTTCGGAAAAAGAATAAAAGGAGAAGAGAGGAAGAGGGAGGTTAAAAATAAAAAAAAAATAAAAAAAATGGAGGGACAGAGGGAGAAGGAAAAATGGAGGACGATGAGGGAGGTAGGTAGGTAGGTAGGTAGAAGGGTAGTAGTAGAAGGGAAAAAAAAAGAAAAGATGAAATAATTTTATAAAAATTTTATTGGAGATTTTAAATATTTAATTTGCATTGCTTGAAACGGCGCATGATTCAGATTATTGACGACAAAAAAAAAAAAGTATAATTTGAGAAATTTGAATTTGAAATTTAACAAGAGAGAGGACGAGGGGGAGAGAGAGAGAGAGAGTAAAGAGAGAGTTAAAAAATAAAATAAAAAATATTAAAAAAATGAAAGAGAGAGAGGGAAATACGTAATGAGAGTGAGAAAAAAAAAGACGACCGATATAATAGGGAAGAAAAAAAAAGGATGAAAACGGGGAGAGAAAGAGAAAACAAGAGAGAGGGAGAGAGACCGAGAGAGAGAGAGAGAGAGAAAAAAAAAAGAAAAAAAAAGGAGAGAAAAAAAATGAGAGAGGGGAAGGCGGGGGAGGGGGCAGAAAGAGAGCAGGAGAAAAAAAAACGAGAGGGGAAGCATCGGGAGTTTTGATGAATTTAATCAGGGGTTGCAAAATAATTTTTTTTTAATATTTTTTTTTTTTTTTTTTTATCAAGCATTAAACGCGACTTTAAATATGAAAAAAATAATAATAATACTAAGGGCGGCGTCTTAAGTGGGGCTTCGTTTTAAAAAATAAACCCATTCCCAAAGGGGTCCGCCATGAAAAATTTTAAACCCTAAATTTTTAAAATCTCATCGTGACCGTCGTAGAAAATAAAAAAATAAATATATAAACAAAAAAAAAAAAAAACACAACGAATCGAAAATAAAAATCGTGAGGGCGGTTATAACCATGATTTACCAATAATTTCGATTACGTCAAACGTTAAAAAGACGTGGAACCAGACAAACGAAACGCGAAAGAAAAATTATCAAAAATTATTAAAAACTAAACGATTATATATGATTGATTGATTGATTGATTGATTGATACATTCCGTTTATGTAAAATAAAAACATAATAATTACTACTATCTAATACCACGTCACCAGGTCAGGTACGGCCTTCTTCTTTTTTTTTTTTTTTAATATACATAACACAAACGAAACTAGTCGTTCTGATACAAAACCTTAAAACTTATAGGTACCGACTTAAATTTTTATTACCCATTGTGTTTTCGACTTAAATAAATTACCTCATCAACTTCCTCTCTTTCTCTCTTTCTCTCTCTATCTCATTATCACATCATGTCGCCATCTTTATTCTTTCAATTTCCCCCCCCCTAACCATAAAATAATCCAGATATATATAAAAAGAATATAAAAAAATAACGTGAATTCGTGAATGATTCTCTAATCGTGGGAATAGAAAAACATGTGCAACTTTTTTATTTCATTAACAATACAATACAATACCTGAAGTCCAGGTATTTTCGGACAAATTAAAACAATAACCGATTCATATATAAAAGAGGTACGCGGTGGGGTAAAAAAAAAAAAAAAAACCTTTTCAAAGAGCCAGACGACTTAACCTAATTTTTACAAAACGTCGTCACAGGTTGAACCGAATCGAAACGTTGTGTAACGCATGCGACCCGCACGCACGCACGCACGCACACACACAACGACAAACGGTTTTTTAAATTACGTCATTCGTCTACAACAACCATTTTCAACCGTTACGAATAAATTCATCATCCTTCGGAAAAATTATTAAAAAAAAAAAAAAAAAAAAAATCGAATCGATATATCGACGTCAGATGACGTAATCGACTCGATCGAAAACACGAAAATATATTTTAAAAAACACAAAAAATAATAATAATAATCTAAATAAAAATTCACACACCCATTTTTTTTTTTTTTTTAAACAATGAATTAGACAAGAAGAAGAAGAAGAACAACAACAAACAACAACAACAACAACAAGACGCTGCCCTTGAGCGTCGTCTTTCGAAAACGTTCATTTATATTAACTTACGCGCATACCTGAAGACGCCATTTTAATATTAATAAAAAAAAAATTTTTTTTTTGAAAATTTCTTTCCTATTTTTTTTGGGGTAACGTAATAAAATAATAATAATAATAATAATAATAATAATAATAATAATAATAATAATAATAATAATAGTAATAGTAATAATAATAGTAATAACAGTAATAATAATCGTTAAACTAATTCCACATTCTTAAAAAAAAAAAAATCCATAAAAAATATAAAAAAAATTAACCGCCTCCGCCATTTTATTATTCATTATTATTCATTATTATTATTATTATTATTATTATTATTATTATTATTATTTGTCAATTTACACCTGTACCTAATAATATAATAACAACGAAAAAAAAATTTTAAAAAAATTTATCTACGAGAAAAAAAGAAAAAAAACGTTAAAAAACAAACAAACAAACAAACAAACAAACAGCCGTGAAGCATTGTTTATTTTCTTTTTTTTTAGGTATTCAAAGCAGCACTAAGAAAAATAATAATAATAATAACAACATGGAAGACGAAAAATAATAATCATAACGATCGATTAACATGCAAAATTAAAAAAAAAATTATTATTAATAATATTCGGACGACAGCCATTTTGTTTTTTTATTAAAACTTTTTTTTTATTCGCGGTGACTCTGACTGCTGCGAACGCACACAATCATCCCCTTTCCCCCTTCCCCCTCCCCCTCGTTTCGTCGACAAGAGAAAAATAGAAAAAAAATTACAATTTAACACCCGTAATAAAAACATGACGAATTCCTTTTTTTAAAAATTAATTAATTAATTATTAATTATTTTAATTAATTAACGGATATTCGTAGTAAACTCTAATAATAATAATAATAATAATAATAATAATAATAAAAGATAAAAAAAATAATAATACTAAAACCATATGTAAAGGCGTTTACGAGAATATCCGCCATTTTAAATTTTTTAATTTAGCGTAAGTTAAAGACGCGCACGCACGCACGCACTCGACTCGACCGGGATGAAAAAAAAATAAGAAAAAAAAATAATAATAATAATAACTCACACGTAATATGAATTCGTTTACATTTTTCCCTTACTTCACTGTAAATTTCCAAAAAAAAAAAAAAAACAAAAAATAATAATAATGATGGAAAAATCCGAATAAATCGTAACGCGATTCGATATTAACGAAAATCGACTACCGGTATTTACAAAAAATTATAATAATAATAATAATAATAATTTCAAACTGACCACTCCAATAAAAAATTAACAATAATGATGATGATGATGACGATATTAACAACGATTACGATAATAATAATATTAATAAACGACACTGGAAAAAGAAATTTTTTTTTTTTTAAACATGTACGTGTATAATAATAATAATAAAGCATCAAACCTTCCGTATTCTAAAACAACAATGAAAATAAAATCAAGCCCAAGAAAAAAAGAGTTCAGTTATCAACAGAGGAAAAAAAAAAAAAAAAAAAAAAAAAAAAAAAAATTAAAAATGAAAATCCATATTTTTTTATGCTGGAGTCTTAGCGGAAAAATGATATATACGGTAACCGTTATTTAAATAATTACAAATTTTTTTTTTTTTCTTCTTCTACTCTCTCCCTCTCTCTCTCTCTCTTTCTGTTTCTATCCCCCGTCGTTTCTCTATCTCTATCTCTCTCTCTCTCTCACTCACTTACTCATTCTCGTTCGTTGTTCGTTCACTCACTCACTCACTCACTCATTCTTTCTCTCTCTCATTTTTTTTTTTTTTAATTTTTTTTTTATATTTTTTTTTGTATTTTTTTCTCCGATGTTGGTAACGCTTCCGACGCTCTGTTTGGTCGTATCTTCTTCCCCTTTATTAGGCGCGTTTCACCGCGGAACACAAACGTGGTGTATATGTATGTTCCGCCGCGTGTACTCTTATACATTATTATTATTGCTATTATTATTATTATTATTATTATTATTATTATTATTATTATTATTATTCAAACGGGATAAAAATTTATGTATATATATGAACATACGTTAGAAAAAAAATTTAAATGAAAACAATTCATCGAGGGTCGAAAAAAATATAAAAAATTTTTTTTTTAAATTTCGTTTTCTCTCTCTCTCTCTCTCTCTTTCTCTCCCCTATTTCATTTTTTTTTACGCTCCTGCGATCGTCCGACTCCCCTCCTCTTCCGTCTCCCATCTCCCCTCTCATCCGCATTTCCTCTCATCGTAAACCACTTAAAAATAATAATAATTTTCGAACGAAGAGAAAAAAAAAAAAAAAATTAAAAAAATTAAAATTAAATTCATAGAGTGTATAAACCTAACAACCATACGTAAAAACATTTTACGACGAGTACATCGTTGTTGAAGTCATTGCATTAAAAAAAAAAAAAAATGGAAAATGGAAAATTATTTAACCGTTAAACCGCTTTCCTCTCGGTTTTTCCGTTACAACCATAAATAAAAAAACAAAAAAATAAAAATAAAATGAAAAAATTTTCCTAAAATTTCCTTTTTTTCTTTTCTTCTCATTTCTTTTTCTCTCACTCTTTCTCTTTCCCCCCTCCCCCCCATCTCTCTCTCTCTCTCTCTTGCTCTGTATTTATCCAAAAATTGTTTCCTGGTTTTGAAAACGATTCGCGGTAATGAATTTCCGCTTAATTAAACGTTTGTCAATTATTTTCACTCTTTGTTCGTTTTAAATAATAATAATAATAATAATAATAATAATAATAATAATAATAATAATAATAATAATAATAATAATAATAATAATTTTCAAATCACCTTATTGTCAAAAAAAAAATAAAATAAAATTTACAATAAAAACAAAAAATGATTTTTTAAATAATAACAATAATAATAATAATTAATTAATTAATTAATTAATTATTAATTAATAATTATTTCAAAATTATTATTCTGTCGAAATAAAATTAAAATTTTAACAGACGCGATAATTTCTGGATAATTTCGGGAAAGGACGGGTAAAGATTAAGAATTCGTTACTTCCCTCCCCTCGTCTCCCCCAACCTTTCAACCCTCCCCCCAACTTCCCTCACGAATTTATTTAAAAAAAAAAAAAAAAAAATTTTTGAGTACGAGATTTGAATGGAAGCAAAAAAAAAAAAATAATTGGACGACGAAGAAGCATTAAATAATGATGATGATGATGATAATAATAATAATCGGTAAAAAAAAAATTTGACGTGCGATTAGAAAACAACGAGTGTGAAAAAGATGCGTGTCTCCTTTTTTTTTTTTTAATCTTTTCACGTTGATGACGTAATAATTTAATCCCACGATTCAAAGTTTAATTTTTGCATTTACGAAAGGCGTCAATAAAATGTAATAATAATAATAATAATAATAAAGAAATCAGCTGTCGCTCAAAAGAATCCGAATGATCGTCATCATCATTTCATTTCTTCTTTCAATAATAACAAACCTACCACTTGTTGATGTTATCTCACGAAAAAAGGAAAGGAAAGGAAAGGAAAGCGAAAAAGGCAAAAAGGAAAAAAAGGATAAAAATTCTAGAAAAATCCGCGTGAAAGAATCATATGTAAACACGAAACGTATGTAAACGTCAAAACGTTTTCGCGGAAAAATGCATTTCTCGCGATAATTTATATAAACGCGAATGACGCGAAAAAAGGTCTTTTTAACATAGAGTATGCAAATTTTCTTTTTTTTTTTTTGGAACAGGTTCAAAGAAGTATTAGCTCTATTTGACTTTTGGCAACCTCCCCGTGTATATAGAAAAACTTTGTCAAAATGGCGTTTGAAATTTTTTTTAATATTTTTATTTCATTTCATTTCATTTTTTTTTTTTTTTAATTTATTTGTAGTCTCCAGAAGAACGTTCGTTGTATTAAAAAAAAAAAAAAATGGGGGGAAAGACAGAGAGAGAGGGAGGGGGGGGGGGGGGGGGGGAACAGGGGGGGGGAGGGACCTAATGCTTGGGAATTTAAAAAAAAACGGGATAGGGGGGGGGGGGGGGGGATAAGGGGGGGAGAAAGGGGAAAAAAAAAATTTTGTTTTTCCCGAATGGTTTTTTAAAAAAAAAAAAAAAAAAAAAAAAAAAAAAAAACAAATTTACAGAGAGAGAGAGAGAGCATTTAGATCATTTTTATATTCAATACCACCATTGTAAAATTTTTATCCAAAAAATTTGCCGTTGCAAAACCTAAGATCAGTGTCGTGACCGTTCAATCCTTTGCGGACAACCGGTTCAACTTAAAAATCGTGACGGGAAAAAAATTTCAAATTTTTTTTTTTTTTTTTTATTAACAATCTAAAAAGATGGAAAGAGAATGAGATTTTCGAATGGACGAGAAAAGCTTTTTTTTTCAATACCGATTTCCCCCCCCGCCACACTTCACCCCCAACCCCCTACCCCCACCCCATTTCATCTTCCCTTAAAAAAATTTTTTTTTTTTTTTTTTTTTTGTAAAAAAATTTTTTTGAATGAGTTCAAAAAGACTGAACCGACGTTTAAAAAGCGAATGCAATTACCAGTTTTTTAATGAAAATCGTTTAATTAAATTTTAGTCTGCTTAAAAAAAAAAAAAAAAAAAAAAAAAAAAAGCAGGAAAAAAAAAAAAGTTTCTTTGTATTTGTTATACATAAAACAACTGTTGAAAAAAAAATTTCCCTGCTTTTTTTTTACCTCCCTACCTCCTCACCTCTTTCTATCTCCCTTACCCCTATCATTTTTTTCCCCCTCTCTCTCTCTCTCACCCAACCTGGATTGCTTTGCCTCGTTCCCTCAAAAAAAAATTTCACCCCATCTTTCCGACTTTACCGTCGGTTACTTCCACCACCACCACCACCGTCCTACCCATTCTACATTCATCCCCCTATCCACCACTTTCGACGCTACTTTTCGACTCTTCATAAAAAATTTTAACCCGCTGAAAGAGAGGATTTGAGAAATTTGAGAAAACTGAGCATGCGCTAAATAAAAAAAAAAAATTTTTTTTTTTTTCTTCCATTTTTAACACCATCCCCAAATTAAAAAAAAAAAAAATATTTTTAACGATTTTAATCAAAAATGAGAGAGAAAAAAAAATTTATATATATTTAAAAAAAAAAAAACGGAAGAGTTACTCATAAGCTAAAAAAAGGCGGGAAAAATTTTTTTAATTTTTTTTTTGTTGAAAATTTTTTTTTTTTTTCGCGTCGGGGCAATAGAAAAAAAAATACTGGAGGGATGAATAAGGGAGGTGGGAGAAGGGGAGAGAGAGAGAGAAAAAAAAGCGACGAGAAGGGGAAGGGGAGGTTTAAAAAAAAAAAAAACCAACGAACTGAGGATGAAGGGGGGTAAAGCGATGGGGGCACGAAGAAGGAGGGAGACAAAAATATAACGGGGGTTTTTTTTTTTTCATTTTTTTTTTTTTTTTTTTTTAAAAATATATCTTTCCCAAAATCGAAACATGAGAAAATTTATGCGAATATAAAATATTAAAAACAAAAACAGAAAAAAAAAAAAAATTCTCCTTGTTTAATAATAAAATTAAACTAAAAATAATAATTTACAATTTTTAATTCTCATAATTTTTTTTCTTTTTCTGTATTATTATCATCATCATCATTTTTTCTTCTGCTTATTCTTTGTATATAAACGTACCATAAATATATACGTAATTTTTTGAAACACCGACATACAGGTACACATAAATTATTTTCAGGTGAATTCACACACACAAACACATGCTACTTCCACGTCCGCCATATTTAATAAATTCTTTTGCCACCACCTTTTCATCGTTTAAACATAAACCAACAACTTTAAAAAAAAAAAAAATTCTAGAAATTACGATTGTATAATAATAATAATAATAACTGGCATGTCTCCTACGATCGTTTTAAAATCAAATTTTCCATTTTTCTTTCAAGTTCAAGGTCAATTATAAAAAACATCATCCCCTTCAAGTGTGTGTGTGTGTGTGTCGAACATTTCAAGCTTTCGCTTTCCCCCCTCCCCCAAAGATAATAATAATAATTTTTTCCATTTTACTTTCGATTTCAACTTGTTTCCCGCCGTCGTGAGTAAAAAAAAAAAAAAAAAGTGAAAATTCTCACGCGAAAACGATAAAAATCAATTTGTTACTTTTGTTTAAATCCTTAATACTACACTGACGACGAAAATAAATTGAAATAAAAAACAAACATACGTAAAAAAAAAAAAATCCTCGACGGAATGTTGTTATTATTATTATTATTATTATTATTAACGTCCGAATCATTTCAGGTAAAAAAAAAAAAAAAAATTTCCGACAGATTAGGTAGGCAGATTCTTCGTGGGCCCCCCCCTTTTTTTTAAATATTAATTTTTACAACGAATGGTATTTCAACCCTAAATCATTTATTATCATCATCATCATCATTATTATTTTCAAATTTTAAAAAAATAAATTATTAGTAACCCGTGACTGAAACTTTTTAAAAAAAAAAAAAAAAAAATTCAGGGAAAAATGTCGCCGCCATTTCATCGTCTTAAAATCGTGGCCCAAAAAAAACCCAAAATTAATTAATTTATTTTTTTTCTGGTTAATGAAATAAAATCCCTGTTTAATTAGTCAACGCGTTAATATTTCTACTACCACGTCAAATTTTTTTTAATACGTAAAAATATTCTACTACTACGTCGCATATCGTCATATATTTTACATAGGTGGCAAGAGGGTGGGAAAGGGTTGGTTTCTCCTTAATTAAATGACCTAATTTCCTCACCCCCTCCCGTTTTTCCTTCCCATATGATTCCTGAAGGATTAAAAAACAATGAAAACGTTTTCTCACACACAATAAACCAGAGAAATTTTTTTTTTTTTTTGATACGGTTAATTGATTTACGATCGACAAAAACTTTACCCATTAAATACGACAAACAAAAAATTTGTGTGTGTGCCTGAAAAAACGAAGGCCATCGACATTATTAAATAAATTCAAATTTTTATAAAATCCCGAGAAAAAATATTTCGAGACACAAATAATTTCCGGACCACCAAAAGAAATCCGAACGAAACCTTCAAAAAAAAAAAAATTCAGGTACAAAAAATTATCGTCGATGATTTTTTCGGTGAAAACGTTCCACACGCATACACACTTCCTCATCAACATCAACCCCCGCCCCCCTCCCTTCATCATAATCCATATTTTTTCTTTTTAATTTCAAAAAAAACTTACCTTGAACGTGGTATTTGATTTGGTGGGGTTGCGATGACACCCCCAATCGAACTTTAACGTTTTTCTTTGACCGATGATGGGATCCCCATTCGGGAGGCGAATGATTGTGATCGACTTCGTTGAATGAAACTCCCGTGTGATCAACGTTCGATATGGCCCGGGCTCGACATTCGTTTTTTTTACGCTCGCAAGTCCAATATATTTTCGTTCTATCAACTCTGTTTCGTATGAACCTGAATCCGTTAAGGTCGCACAATTTCATGCCTCCCTTAACGGTTCGCAAAAAACACGGGAGAACCATTTTTTCGAATTGATCGTTTTGCGATTCGTTAAGCGTTGGAAGGAGGCCATTTGCCGTTAATCTCCCGGATTCTTTACTACCATCGTTATTAACACTCTCATCTATCCCTTTCATGTCTTTTATTAGTCTCATTCAAAAACTAATTATTATTATTATTATTATTATTATTTTAAATATAAAAATTAAAACCGTTTCGCTCGCTCTCCTCTCTCCCCTTTTATCCCAATTTGTGTGAGCCTTTAATAAAAATTAATTTGATATTTTACAAGTCGACAAGTCGTCGTTTCAACGTAAGCAGATCAGAAATAATTTTATTGTCGGGAAAAATCCTCCCCCCAAAAATAATAAACCTTCTTTTAACCTTTAAAACAGGTTCGAGTATTCGAAGAAAAAAGAAAAAAAAAAAAACAAATCAATCGAACGATTATAAATCGAATTGAATGTTTTTGCTTCGTAGATCCGGGTTTCAACCCACCCCTCCCCAAATTACGTGAAAATTTTTACTATTATTATTATTATTAAATACAAAAAATTACCCTTAGATTTTGTCAAACGTACCGAGTGATGTGAAAACAACTTTTTTAACCGAATACGACTAAATAATTCGACAACAATCGAACGACTAACAACCGATCCTAAAAGACAGAAAAAAAAAGGCACGGGGCGAGAAACCTAAAAAAATTTCTATAGAAAAAAAAAAAATTTACCTTTCTTTGAAAAACCCTAAAAAAAAAAAAAAAACCTTAAAAGGTATCATTTTACATTAGAACATCATAGCAAATTTCATTTCGATGTGTATTGTAAGAAAAAAACGAGTCGTCGTCGTCGTCGTCGTACCTACCCGAAGAACCTGTTGTCGTTTTACAAAAATTTAAGGTTTTTTTTTTTTTTGTTTCCCCTTCAAAACCTTTTTACCAACGTCATTTTTAAAAGGACTAAAATAATTTTTTTTTTTTTTTAGAACATTTTTCCCTCCCCCTTTTCTTTTCAGGTATTCGACCTCGCTTAACTCGTATATAAATAATAAATTTTTTTTTTTTTTTTAACGACTCCATTCGACTGTTTTCGAAACATTTTTTATATTATTATTATTATTATTACTTCATTTTTAATCGTATGAATAAGGGGGGAAAAAAAAGTAACAATAAAAAGTTTTTTTTAGATTAACATTTCTCATCTTTAGAAAAACGTGTTTCGTAAATGTTTTAACATACATAATAATTTCATTATTATTATTATTATTAATATCCACTTGACGAAATAAAATAATTTTGTCACGTTCATTTATATATATTTGAAAAATAGAAAACCTTAAACACAAATTTTTTAGAGCAGGTATAAAAAAAAAATTTGAGTGGCAAAAGTTTTGATTTTTTTTTTTTTTTTCAAACGAAAATCATGAATCATTAATGTCTGAATGAATATAATACCTATTAGGTTCTTTTTTTTTTTTTTTGGTTGTTGAAACTATTTCTGCCCCGCTAGGTATGAAAGGCAACAAAGAAAAATTTATCCCCGGTAAAAAAAAAAAAAATGAAATAATATTAGTCAAAAGTAAAAAAAAAAAAAAAAATTAATTAATCATATATATATATATATATATATATATATATATATATATATATATATATATATATATATATATATATATATATATATAAAATAATTTTTCATAATTTTTGACCGATTGATTTAACGATAATAATAATAATAATAATTTTTTTTCTTAAATCAAGTTAGAAACAGAACAAACAACTAGAGAGTACCGTACAACCCGTGCAAATTTAAAACGCAAACTAATTCATGTCTGCACCGGAAATAATCATAATAATAATTTCTATTATTTATATTTGTTGTTAATCATTTCAATGAAGAAGAGAAACAAAAAAAATTCAAATCAAATTTTTTCACTTAAAGCTTACAACTAATAAATAAAATAAAGTAAGTCCTTAATTAAATTATTTTAAGACTTAATTTTTTTTAAATATTATTAATAAATAATGATGATTTTTAAATGGAGGTTATTGATATGATAAATCAATGGCTGTGGGTTTCTTATATAGTTTTTTCTGTTTCTCTCAATGTTTACTGTATGTAATGCTCATTATTCTCACCCAAAACATATTGCATACATACACAAAAGCCCCCCCCCCACACACACACACACACACACTAGTTTGTCAAGTTTGTGTATATGAATTTCAAGTCCATAAAAAACTTTTCAAATTAATCATAATTAGTATCCCCTTAAAAAAAAAAAATCCACAACCTGTACACATTCTCAAATCTCCTCAGTTAATATTACCTTAGAAATTTATAACAATTATTTATATATTTTAATTGTACCCAAGGTGTTCATTTAAATTTAAACTTTACATATTTCATCCCGAAAAGAAAAAAAAGAAAAAGAAAATTCTAATTAAAAATCTTGTAATATATATGAATATTTCATAACTACCTCATTTGAAAAAGAAAAACAAAAAGAAAAATTATAAAATGCCAAAAAACCTTTTCCATGCCATCAATTCAAAATTTTGTATCGTAATCAAAATTTAATTATGTTTCATTATAAGTTTTCGACTAACTGAATCACCATAATCCATATTATTTAAAACATTATTCTATATACATTTTTGTTTTAATTCAAGCCACTTATGTCTAAAACTGATTAAATATTATTAAATAAAAAATAAAATAAAAGACTCTAAATGAATTTGGGTTCCCAGGTAATCGATAACATTAATGAATACATAATAAGAAATTTTAACCCTTTGTCGAATGTAGTCTTGTAAGACATGAGATTTGTGTTAACAATTTACAAAAAAAATAATTTTACAAAACTGTCGGTTATATCGATAACAATTTTAAGTTTCAATAAAAGTTTTAGAAGAAGGAATCATAAAGATCTTTCAATAGTAATCGTGTGACAACTCTAAATCTGATTAACATATAATCATCATTTCCATTTTTTTTTCTATATAGGGCCTTTCATTACTTTCATTAATTTAATTTAGTGTAAAAAATATCAAATAAAAGTTCTTTAAAATGTTAAAAAACTCAAAAAAGTTACTCACATCACATATATGTACATTTTATAACTTCAACCATACATAATCATTATTATTAGTATAAGTGAGATTATTAATTACTTATTCCCTTTTCCAAATAATTTTAACGGAAAATGCATTTAATAATAATAATAAACTTAGAGTAAACTTTGTAAAACTAGTAAACGAGTGTATCATCATCATCATTACAAATTAACCAACGATCAAAATGAAAGTGAAATGTCAAATTAAACAAAAACCAATGTCGACAATATGCGTTGCAGTAAAAAGAATTAGTAGAAAAAATAAGATGAAAAAACTTACGGCAAACTTGTAGTTTTGTTTTGAAATGATTTATCACATTAAAACAAATAAAAAAAATATAAAACTTTTTCCTTTTTTGCACAATTTATAAATAATATTTCAATAATGGAACATAAACAAAACACATAAAACACTTTTATGCCGCCATATTAACATCAACTTCGCGCTTTTTTTTTACCGCTTATGAATCGTACCAATCGGAGTATAACGAAAACAGTGTTTAGCAAATGGGTAACGATACGTCCGGTAGATTTCGTTGCGTTTTTTTTTTTTTTTTTACCAAACTAAATTTTTTCTAATGCCACTTTAATTTTAAACGTAACGCTAAAAACCGTTAAAATTCAAAATTCATTTTATAAGAACTTTTACGATTGTAAAACCGATTAAAAAAAAATATTATTATTATTTAAAATAAATAAAAAATTATAAAATACTCATTAATTTCAAATTACGTTTAGAAAATCATTTCCAAAAAAAATAAATAAATAAAAATTCACATTAATTATTTCTCTATGACAAATTAGGCACATTAGAAATATAAAAATCAATATTTTTTTTAAAACGAATTTTCCTTTTTCTTTTTTTTATTGTATTTTATTGCAAATTTTCGTGTGTGAACGAATCAAAAAATTTAAATAATAAAAAAAAAAACTCAAATTTAATTTAATTTCTCTCTCTCTCTCTCTCTCTTTCAAATGTTTTTAGGTTACGACATATAAAAACGTGGCCAGAAATATTTTTCATCCATAAGACAAAAAAATTTGCCAAAAAAAATTCGCTTTTTTACGCGATAAAAAAAAAAAAAAAATTATTACTTACGTAATAAATCCATAAAATGATTCGATCTATCTTTAACGACTAATAATTCTCCAGGTACGGTACGATATTCTCCAGGTATGAATCTAACTGGTAGAGATGAAGAAGAACATTTTGGAGCTATCGTAGCCGCCATTTTATCAGTTTTCGGTTTAATAAATTGTTCTTTGACGTCACCTACAAAAAAAAAAAAAAAAAAAACGATTGTTTGATGACGTCACAAAAAACGGTTTGCACATACATTTGTGAAAACTTCTCACCTACCTTTGACATCTTTATAATTACTATTTGTGGGTAACATAAAGGATTTGACCTTTAACCTTTCGATCATTTTTGTATTTTTTTTAACCGTTCGTCTTTCGTTCATGGGTTCGTGATCGTGAACCGTTCGTTTTTCCGTTATTCCTTTTTCGTTTGTTTTTATTGTTGCTTTACAAAGTTTGTTTGTACATCTCCAACGTATTTCATCTTTCATTTTATTCCCGTATCGAAATTTATAATTTTCAAATATCAAACATGGCGCTCCTCTCGTCGTTTTTTCAATTCTAAATTGTTTAGGATCGAGCGTTATGTTCATTTTCCCCAATTTTTTTAAATAAAACGTCTTTATTATTATTATTATTATTATTATTATTCTTGATCGAACGACGAATTTATTATTTTCTTCACGTTTTCATAATAAATCATTTTAAGCTATTATTTTACCTGCGAAAAAAAATTTTTTTTAAAAATTATTAAAAATTTTTATTTTTTTTCCTTTTAAAAATGGCGACCAACTAAAAAATTAGTTCCAACGTTTTTTTCTTATAAAAAAATCGATGGTAATTACGGTGGCATTAATGTGACTTATAAAAAAAAACCTTGACATAAATTACGTTTCGAACCTTTGACGTCAAAAAGAAAAGAAAACCTTTCGAGAATAATAAATAATTAATTAAGAAAAGAAAATTTTTTTGCATTAATCAGATATTCAAATCGTTTCCTTTTTTTTTTTAACGGGTATTTAGATAAATTTTTTTTGTTTTTTTTTTTTAACGAAATAAATATCGAAACGTTTTTTTATGTAACAACCAATCTTGGCCCAAAAAGGGAATAAAAAAAAAAAAAAAAAAAAAAAAAAAACGAAACAAACAACAGAAACAAACGAAAAAATTAAATTTTGATAGATTTAGCAGCTAACGTTTAAAAAACAAAGAAAAACTAAAAATAAATTTTTTTTTTTTTTTTTTTAATTTATTTCGCGTAGTTTAATAATCCCGACATTTTTTTACGTTTTGTGTTTGTTATTGTTTGTCGTTTGTCGTTTGTTTGTGATTAATAATTTATTAATAAATAAATAAATTGTTTATGTTTATATCGAGTAGTACGAAATGGTGGATTTAAAACAAAATAAAATCAAATAATCACGTAAGGTAAACATTAAAAGAAAAAAATTGTCGCAAAAAAATTAAAAATGGCGGACCAGCCGCGGTTTGTTTGCGAAAAAGAAGGGGAGGGAAAACGTTTGAAATGATCCCGGTGGTATGGGGGGAATAGAATGCGGTTAAACGTGGATAGGAGGGAGAAGGAGGGGGAGGGGAAAGCAGACGATAAACAAAAAAATTAATCGGATACTTTGTTTCAAAGGAACGTTTTCACTCATCATCGTTTTAACGTTTTTTTCTCTTTTTTTTTTTTTTTTAATTCACGTTATCAGTTTATTTTTTTAAAGTTGATATTATCATCACAGAAAACCGGAAGAAAAAAAATAATGACGACGACGACATAAAATTTTTAATTGTTAAAATTCGTTTGTTAGTGCGAAACGACAAAATTATTATTATTATTATTTAGTTTTGTCCGTTACGAAATGACGCGGTCGTCGTCGTTGATGACGTGAGAAAAAGAATAAAAAAGGAATGCGTTGAGTTTTTTGTGTGTGTGTGTGTGTGCCTTGATAAAAAATAGCTGACGGATTAATTTTAAAGAAAAAATATAATGTTTATCGTTTGTTTACGTACGTGTGCGTGTGTGCGTGTGCGTAATTTGATACGTTGAACGTTTTGGTGGTTGTTTTAATAAACCGACGACGAATTATAAAAGAAAAAAATAACAATACAGTAATACACGTTTCCGAACCAATTCAAATGAATAACGAAACTAATATGGCGGAGTGCGCAAAAGCGCAATCAAAGTTTATTAAAAAAAATGAGAACTCGGAATTTGCGCACACGTTATTAAATGCGCATGAATGTAAATTTATTGATTCGTCTGACCAGTTTTTGCGCAATTTCGTCCTCCCTTCCCCTTGTTGTCGTCGATTACCCTTAATTTTTGTAAATCTTTTAAATTTTCATCAATAATCCTTCCTCACCCTCCCTTTCCCACATTTTACGCGTTAATTTCTTTATTAATTATTTATATTTTACCATCATTTTAATAAGAAGAAATTTGTTTTACATTTGATTATTACCTGTATAATAAAATCGAGTCTTTTTTTTATCTAAAACACATTTTTTAATTGAAATAAATAACAACTTAATTATAATCATTCGCCATTTGCTTAATAAACACACGCGCGCGACACGTTTCTCCCCCTTTTTCCCCAACCGTCGACAAATTTCACATAAACAATAAAAAAAATGACGTTATTTTAATTCTTAAAGTTGAGGTATATTGTAAATTTTTGGTTTTAATAGGTTAATTAAGGTTTCGTCGATAACAATAAATTCAATTTTTATTCTTAATTATCACGAATTATTAATTAATTATTAATCTGTTTTTATTTCACGTTTAAATAAAATTTATGATCGAAATTGCCTACCTGTTGCGCTTTGTTAACAGACAACTGTTAATAACTTTTTTTTTTTATTTTATTTTATAAAAAGATTTTTATATAAAAAATAAATAAATATGATAATTAATTCCGATTGTTAATAATTATTATTATTATTTGTGTATCCAAATCCGTGAATTTCGTAAAAAAAATAAAATTTCATACGCATCAAATTATTTTAAATAATTTATTTCAATTTAATTTTTTCAAATGAGTTTTTATTTTTAAAAAAAATAAATTTTTAACGGTAAATTTTATTAAACATCATTAAGTAGTCGATGCGACTTTAAAAATTTATTAAAATTAAACTTGAATTAATTAATTTAAATAATATTAAAAATTCTTATGACAAGAAAACAAATTGAAATTAATGACAACAGTTAGTTATATTTTTTTCAAATAATATCGTTATTAAATGTTTTATTATGTATTTATCAGTTTTTACACGACTGATAAGAAATGTTTTTCGATAACATTGAATAACATTAATTGATGTTTTCCACATCATAATGTTGACATTTAATTAATTAATAGATTCGTTTGTTGTTGTTGTGTATAAATTTATCAAAAGTTGAAACGTTTCAAATATTTCCCCCCCCCCTCCCTCTCCTTCGGTAATTATTATCGAATGTTTTTTTCATATAGACTAAATTATGCTTCGAATGCTTTTTTTAAAACTATTTATATATATAATTAAAAGAAATATAACAATATTCTTCGAAAGATAGGTGGTGTCAGTGGGGCTCCCACGATGTGACACAATATTTCTGCTGCGTGGTAGCAATAATGTGGTCATAACAAACAACATCCTCATTTGGTATAATTATATTGACATTTAATGATGACAATCCTTGAAACCTTTTCTCGTGATTGTTATGTGTGCATTTCATCGGTGAAAATAAACCTTTTAATACTGTGAACTTTGTTTAAAAACAAAAATATCCGCCATTGCCTTTTGCCTCGATTCCTTTTTCGATTAGGTTAAACAAGGGTGTCATTGTTGTTAGTCTAGAACAAATAAAATTGTTTGTTATCATAAAAGAACTTTCAAACCTTATAAAACTAATTCAAATACGTACAGTTTTTAAATACGGTTGTTTTTTCTCATAAAATTAAATCATTTATGTCGAATTCAACAAACAAACAAACAAACAATGATTTGATGGTATCTTTTTTTATTAAATATTTCTAAATTATGTAGTCAAAACGGATAAAAAAGTCGAGGGTTAACAATCACGTTGATTGATTTCTATTAGTAAAACCTGTTTTTAAAATAAAATAAAAGTTATTAATCAAAAAAAATGTCTAATAAATAATTTTATTAATTGATACCTGAATAAATTTTTATATCCATACCTTCAACATACAAAATTTATATTTTGTTCTGTCCTTATAATTGTACATTTTATATTATTTTAATTATTTGACTTGTGATGACTTAAATACCTTCCTCCATTATTCTCATTCCAAAGTTTTAAAATTATTATTATTATTATTTTTATGGTGGTTTAACATCAAATAAAATGCGTGGATGGTAAATATACGTTATCATTTTTTTCCGATTTAATATAATCCTTTGATTTAAATTTTAACGGAAATCTTCTGCTGGAAAAAAAGCAATAATTAAGGATTTAATTAATAATATTTTTAGTGATTTTAATTAAAAAAAAGAAAAAATTCAATCGTAATAACAGTAATGTCGGTGTAGAAAAATCTGGAGAAAAATTTCATGACGTAATTGTGACGTAATAAAAAGTTTTTAATGGCGGACTAACATGAAATTGTAACTCGTCAAATTTTATAACGTCTAAAACTTAATTAAATAATAATAATTTATTAATAACAATACGATAAAAATAATAATAATATTGTTGATATTTTATTATTTTTGTCAGGTAATTTTCTTTTTTTTATTAATATTTGGTCAAATTTAAATTTCGATAGTGAATATTACAGAAAAAAACCGTTATTCATTTTTTTTTTTTGAAAAACTTTTTTTATTAAAAACGAAAAATTATCGTAATAATAATAATAATAAGTTTTAAACGTTATTTTTTTTTTATTACGAGTACGATTATTGTAAACAAAATATAAAATTATATGAAAATTAAAAAAAAAAAATCATTCACCATAATATTATCCTTTGTACGTTGTTGCATTTCCAATGTTTTTAAAATGAATTTATAAATTGTAAAATTTATTCTCATGTCTAAAATAATTAGTTCCATTATAAAAAATATTATAAAACTTTATTAATTAAAAACAGTTTCCTGAAAAAAAAGTAATAATAATAATAATAATAATAAAAGCACTGTTTTTGACTAATTTGACGGTTAAGGAATCAATTGGGCACCATTCCAGTCCGTTCTCATCTATGAATAGCAAAATAAAAAAAAAAATGGTACCGAATTAGGGGACGAATTTAACCGGAAAAAAACGGAAAAATCCGAATCGCGTAAAAGGACATACTATTGACGTATCTTAATTTATTATGACGTCAGCGCTGCTTCAACTGTCAGCACATTTTACTAAAATGAATATTAAAAAAAATGTTTCAATTAAAAATGTTTTTTATATTTCATCAAAGAAAAAAAAAAGAACAACTAAATTCACGGTAATTTTATAAATTGTTATATTCATATTCTTTTATCAAGCAATTATTAAATCAATTTTTAAATTATATATATACATATAATTAAGCCGTTAAAATTTTATTTATTTTCTCACACCGTTGTTTTATATATTACAAATTTATATAAATTAAATTGTTTTATTTGTAATTATAAAAACACAATGAAAAATAAATTAGTTTTACGTAAATTATAAAATGAATTATTAGGTGAATAATGATAATTTTTTCCCTAAAAAAAAAATTATTTATTTCATGACGTCATAAAACATATTAACCGCCAAATTTGTCGTACGATATTAACTAGTTACACGATCGCGTCACTCTCTCTTCAAAAAAAAATTTTTCCGCGGAAACGTAAGAATTTTTTATAATTTTTATTAATCAAGTATTATGTATTGTATTCATGTAAGTTTTGTTCTTTTTTAATTTGTTTTTTTGTTTTAATTTAGTTTAATATATAGAATTAAAAATATAATTTAGGTATAAGAGAAAATGGAAAGACGCCAACACTCAAATTTGGTTAACCGAAAAAATTACATGAAAAATTTTTTTAACATGGCGGCGAAAAATTCACAAGTACTATGAAGAAAAAAAATTTTTTTAACTTGACAAAAGAATGGGTAAATATTAAATGAATAACATTATTGCAATTTAACATTTTAATTACTTGATTGCTATATATATTTGTCATGGTTAGTGTAATAAGTTATTAACATCTCATACTACTATATATAAGTACTTGTCATTTTTTCTATCATTCCACACAAAATCATGTAAAATGTATGACAAGATATATATATATATTTATAATGTCTCAACTGAATTCATTCATTGAAAGTATAAAGTTTCATCATTCAACAACATGATTGTTATTAAATCTTATCATGAATCTTATGTGTGTATTGTGTTAATGTGTGCAAATTGAAAACCACACATTTATATGAATCTAATGTAATGAATGATTTGACTTATTTAAAAGAAGAATAAGGTTTAAATAAATACTAATTATTTGATATATTTTTTTTTTAATGTATTAATAAACTTATATTTTGTTTTTTTTTTTAATTTTTTTTTTTGTCTTAAGGATTATTATTAAATGTGATGATAGTGCAGTAAATTTTACAAAATGCATTTTAATTTTTTAGGAACTACCTAATTATTATTTAAAAAATATTATTATTATTATTATGGAATCAAGACAGCAAAATCAAAAAATATTATTATTATTTTTATATTTAAAATGTTTTACACTGTTAAATTAATTTATATATGTATAAGGTTTTTTTTTTTGTTGTCAAGCTGCTGCTTTTTTCCATATTATTAAAACTTAATTAATAAGAAGCAAAGCACTATATGTTTTTATTTATTAAAAAAAAAAAAAAAATTTATGGTTGTTTAATTATTTTTTTGTTGACTAAATATTTTACAGCCAGATCATGCTATTTAATAATAATAATTTACATGAAATAATAATAATAATGATAATAATCAGTCTTAGCATAAAACATTTACATACAATGATAAAAATACAATTAATTATTATTATTTTGTAATTGTTTTTTTTTTAAAAAGAAAATTTGTTTTAAATGTTAAAAATATTTTTTTTTTTGACTGGCTTTTATGTATTGTTTTTTGCATATTCATATTTATTATAATATCTTGTGTGTGTTTGTGAAAACAATGAAACAAAAAAATTAAAAACATCACAGTAAAAAAAAAAAAAAAGAGAAAGAGAAGGAGAGAAAGAAAAAGAGAGAGAGAGAAGAAGAAGAGGTAAAAAAAAAAAATTAAAAATTAAATTAATTAAAAAACCTGCGGACGGATTTATAACTTTTTTTTTTTTTTTTTATTAAAAAAACAAAGAAGAAAACTTTAAAAAAATTAAATTAAATTTTTATTTTTTTTACTTTACTTTACCTTTCATGTTTAATAAAAAAAAAAAGCCAGTCAAAAATATTTTATTATTATTATTATTATTATTATTTTGTTTTCAGGAGTATTTTTTGAAAAAAAAAGCATAAAATAAAAATTTTGAACGCCTTGTCTCTCTCTCTCTCTCTCTTAATAATTATTTTTGAACAAAACATTTAAATTTTATTAAAAAATTATTTTTTC
>NW_002987885.1:242825-244249 GCF_000006295.1 Pediculus humanus corporis | reverse complement strand
AATATAATTAAATCGATTTCATTTTAAATTTTTCAGTCAAAAACTTCCGCTTGGACGAGAGATGTTAGCCGGTGGATTAGCCGGCTCTTGTCAAATCGTAATCACAACTCCGATGGAACTTTTGAAAATTCAAATGCAAGACGCGGGTCGCGTACAGGCAGCAAATAAAGCCGCTGGAAAACCCGCGATCAAGATGTCCGCCTGGGGTCTCACCAAAGATTTACTGAGGGAAAAGGGGATAGTTGGATTGTACAGGGGAACGGGAGCGACGGCACTTCGCGACGTTTCTTTCTCCATAGTTTATTTTCCTTTATTCGCTCGACTTAACTCTCTGGGTCCGAGAAAGAGTTTAGGCTCCGAGGAGGCCGCTTTTTACTGGTCTTTTATATCTGGCTGTGTTTCCGGTTCGTTTTCAGCTCTTGCAGTCAATCCTTTCGACGTCATCAAAACTCGTTTGCAATTAATTAACAAAGCCGAAGGTGAAGCAACGTACAACGGAGTCGTCGACTGTATCACGTAAGTTTAATTAAATTATTTTCCTTTTTTTGTGTCTGTTTGTTTTTGTTTTACTATCGAATTACTAACCTTATTTTTAATGTTAAAAACTAACTACCGCGCAAAAAAATATTTCACGGATTTTGTCTTTGGGGGGGGGGAAGAGGGGGGGAAATGAATTTTTAAAAAAGAAGCCATTTATCATCCCCCAATCAATTAAAAAATCTTGACAGGCTCTCTCTCTCTTACTATATCATCAAAATGATCCTTGACAAAATTTTTTGGATTCGTTATTAATTTTTTTTTTTTTTTTTTTTTTTTTTTTTTTTTTTTTTGGAATGACATTGAAATTCATCTCGTTTCAAATTTGACGGAAAATTTATTTATTTATTTATTTATTAATAATTTTTGCATGGATTTTTAGGAAAACGTTAAAGAACGAGGGAGTGACTGCATTTTTTAAGGGAGGCGCTTGCAGGATGATGGTCATAGCTCCACTCTTTGGAATCGCACAAATGGTTTATTATTTAGGAATCGCAGAAAATTTGCTCGAAATGATTAGTCGTAAAAATTAAAAGTTAAAAAATAGATGATGATGATGATGATGATAATTGTTTTCCCACACGAGAGAGAGTTGTTAATTTCTCTTCATCGATAAATAAATAATGGAATGCGATGCGCGCGTGATTGGATTTTCATCTCGCGCTCGCATATTATTATTTATTATTATTATTATTATTATTATTATTATAGTCGTTTAATTATTAATGGGCTTCACGTAAGTCCAGGGTAGTGATTAGACGTAAAGGTTTAGAAATGTATTAGGTCCATACATAAATTATTAATTATTTATCTTAGCTTGCACGGGGCGGAAATTATTTAAATATAAGATTATAAGAACACAATTAGAATTATTATATTTACCGTTC
>NW_002987885.1:207572-242525 GCF_000006295.1 Pediculus humanus corporis | reverse complement strand
TTACAGGTACTTTTTTTTTGTTGTTGTAATTTTTAAAATCTGTAGTACTAGTTAATAGGAAAAAAAAAAAAATTCGCCTCTTGCATTTTGCTTTAAAAATAAATAAACTGAGGACAATAAATAATGACTGTGGATTATAAATAAATAAATAAATAAATAATTGTCTTCAATAAAATAATGAATTATTATTAGTCGTTTTCGAAAAATTTTTAACACTTTTACGTAGTAATAATAATAATAATTTATTTATTTACGTTTATTATTGTTTTAATAGCTTTTGCTAAGATAGATAGATAGATAGATAGTTTTGATTTCTAAATGTTTTAAAAGCAAAGTTTTTTCGTTTGTTTGTTTGTTTGTTTGTTTTAAAAAAAAAAATTTTAATTGATTGTACGACTATAACAACTACAATTCCTGGGTGTCAATTACACCGAATGATTTTCTTCCATCGGTTGATTCGCTTTATTATTATTATTATTTAAATTTACTCGGTCGATATATTATTATTATTGGGATTATTAGTTTTTAATTATTATTATTATTATTATTATTAGTTAGACGATGAAACGTTTTAAACTAAAGAATTTTACACGGCCAAAGTTTTTATCCATCGATTTATTATTATTATTATTTTTTTATTTATTTATTATTTTTGATAGGTTTTTTTATTAGCCATGTTTTTTCTTTCTTATTAAAAAAATTATCATTATTATTATTAATTTAGTGTAAAAGAAAAAAAGAAAAGATTAGTTTTATTTTAATTTAATTTCATAGCGAGTATATATGAGTAACAATAATAATGATAATGGGAAAACCAAATCGAGAGAGAAAAAAAACTCTATATATATTTTAATAAATGTACAATTAATATTATTATTATTATTATTATTTACACGTGCAATTTATAAAATGAATTCGTCGACCATGTAAATTCATTTTTTTTCTGGTTATGTCAATTCAATTAATTTAATTTAATTATTAAAAAAAATTAAATGAAATGTTTTATTAAAAAGGAAAAAAATGGCGCGAATTAATTTTTACGATTATTATTATTATTATTATTATTATTAATAATTTTTTAATTTATTGATGATATTAGAGCAAATTTGATGGACAATTATACATACATTAGGCAGCTGTATTGTTAATAATTATTATTTCTTTATTTATTTATTTATTTTTTTTGTGATTTTATTTTATTTTATTTTATTTTTATAAACAAATATGGCAACTAATTATTATTATTATTTCATTATTAAAAAGTTACAATACTATTACTGTTTGAATGGTTCCTTTTTAATTTTTTTTTTTTTATTAAAATGCTAGTCAAGTGTATTATTTAAGTACATTCCTTTAAAATAAATAAATAAATAAATAATGTGGCTGGTTATTAAATAAATAATTAAATAAATAATATTTTATTTGGGTGATTTATAAATAATTATCAATGGGTGTTTAAAAAAAAAAAAATTGATTTTTTTGTTCCTAAATTGTCGAATTATTATTATTATTATTATTATTATTAAATTTTTTTTAATATATCATGATTATATTAATATCGATATCATTTTTTTTTTTTTAATAAATTGATTGATTATTATTATTAATAATTATCGATTAAAATAATTTATTATTATTCTTATTATTATTAATACATTTTTTAGTTTATATTTAAGAAAATTTAATTTTTATCAGTACAAGAAATTAATCCGAATTTTTATTTGATAAGAGAGGCTAATTTAATTTAATTATTTATTATTATTATTATTATTATTATTATTATTATTATTATTATTAAAATAGAAAATTTTGTTTATTTTCTCTAGTTGAAGAGAGAGGTAAAAGAGGCTTGAAAAAAAACAAAGAGAAAAACTTTAATAAATTTATTTATTTATTTTATTTTATTTTTTTTTGTGAGAATTATAAATTATTTATGTGATGATAATAAAATTTTTTATTGAAATTAATAATCAAATTTATTTATTTATTTATTATTATTATTTGTTGTTGTTGTTGTTATTTAAACGTCAAATTATAATTTTAAAAAAAATAGGCTTAATAAAATTCGTTTAAATTCAATTAATTTAATTATTTCATAATTTTTTATTTATTTATTAACGGTGAGAAGTAAATTAAAACAATGCAATATTTTTTAAATATATATATATATATATATATATTTTAATAAATAAATAATTTGTAGTAAAATAATTATTGTTAAATTAAATATACATAAATTGTTTTTACGTCGGTAATTTTATTGAAAATTTCAATTAAATGTTTGTTTGTTAGTTGTTATTAATAAATGGAAATCAATTATTATTATTATTATTATATGTTTTAGTAGGTATATATTTAATGGGTAATCATATTTGATTGATATTAAACTTAAAGAAAAAGGTTTAAATTATTAATTAATAATTATTATTATTCCTATTCGTTTATTATTATCATTTGTTAATTTGTATAATAATAACAATAAATTTTTTATTGATTTATCAGGGATGATTAAACAGGGATATTATTTGAAAAATTTTTTTTATAAATTATCATTATTATTATTGTAATCTAAAAGGATTCGATTTTCACCAAGAAAAAATAGATTTTCCAATATTGAACTCGATATAACTCAAATATATTCCAGGGATACCGAAAAATTGACCTTGACCTTGAACTATTTTTTTTTGGGAAAATTTCATGCAAATCAATTTACAGGAATAAAATTTTTTCAAATAATAATTATTATTATTATTATTAGTAAAGTAATTTTGGACTAAATATATATTTTCAAATTAATAATATATTTATAATATTTAAATTAAAAAAAAACGAAAAAAAACGAAAGAGGCATGACATAAAATATATAAATACATATATATATATAAAATTTTTTTTTTTTTTAATAACATTTATTAATTAATAAGATAATAAATTTTTTTTTTTTTTAACAATGATATTAAGACTGAATAAATGAATCTACATAAATTATTTACATTAAAAATGATATAAATAAAAAAAAAAAGAAAAATACTTTTTATGTGGAATGTAATAAGCTAAATTAAGAATTTTTTAAAAGCGAAATTTGTTGTTATTATTATTATTATTATTATTATTATTAATAAAACACTTGCGTTTTTTTTTTTTTATTTGGCAAGTCTACCAGAAAATAATAATACAACTTGGCAAAAATATTTATAAATAAATTCTAATAATTACATATTAATAAAAGGTGAAGGACCCTTAACGCAACAAATAATTTTTTTTTTTATTAAAATGATAATCTAATTTTTTTTTTTTTTTTTAAACTAATGTGATTCATAATTTAATTATTTCTAACTTATAGATCAGGAGACTGAGCTTAAGTGATGATAATATATAAATTTAATCTGCAAATTTTCTGTTTGGATTGCGACCAAACAAAGCAGAACGAATTTCTGGAAGTAATTGTTGTGCTATGAGTTCTAATCTTGATTCCAAAGTGTTTGATATTTTAATTCTATCTCTTTGCGCTTGAAGTTCAATTCCACCACAGGTATCAGCTGGTAAACAATTATCTTTATCTATTTTCAATGTAACATCTTTTTTTATTTTTTCTTTGTATTGAGAAACGCAATTTGGAAGAATACTCGAAACAAGAGCTTCATCTTGTTGTCTCACTTTAATAGTAACAGCAGGTTCCATAAGCTTCCATAAGAAGAAATATTAATTAGTTATCCATTGTTTAGTTTTTATATTAAATGACAAAAAGAGATTGTTGTAATGTGACAGTTACCTGTAACAATGCTTGAACAATAAGACTTTCAAGAAGTTTTCCATAACGATTAGCATCTTTTGTAATTTCACCCAAATGACGACGAGCATCATCTAAAACATTTCTTACATGATCTTCACGAACTTTTAAAACTTTCAAACGAGCTTGATTTAACATGTTGGATGATTGACTGTGAATTAACATTTTCATCATTAAAAAAAACTGTTTAAAAAAACATTATTCTTCTATAAAATTATCTTATGAAAGTATAACTTACATTTTTTTTTGCAATTCAACTTGTTTTTCTTTCTTTTCATAGTATTCCATGATCTTGAGCCTTTGCTGTTGGACCAATCTTCCCTTTTCAATATTGAATTCTTCTTCAGCTTTAGCATCTATTTCTTCTGCTTTTTCATTTGCCTCTTGCTCAATAAAGGCCATCATATGTTTAATCTATTACAAAAGGTTTTGATAAAAAAAATTCTTTAACTCATAATATATTTTTTTTTTGGTGGGGAAGTAAATTTCAGTTTATATGAATTCAAATGAAATGTGTAGAAATAAACATTTAGTAAATGTATTTTATGTTAATAAGGTCAACATTAAAAAGGGAAAATAAGAAACACAAAGTTTTAGCAAAATTAGACCTGCAAATTAAAACGGTAAACCCAACCCTTACTTAAATAACATGATAATTAATATTTTTTTTTAATAGACATTATAATTTCCTACCTGTTTTTGAACATCTGCATCGCTAAGCGCCATTTCGAGTGTAGAAATATAAAATACCCTTAATCAAAACTAAAAAAAATTTAAATCTAAAAAATACTTGTAATCAATTGTCCACTTTGCAGACGATCATATGATCAATTCACATAACGGAAGTTAAGTAAAACAAATGACAAAAAGCCTTTCGTTTGTCTTTTATTTTTGAATTTCCGGTTATTTTTTCTCATCATTATGGTTTAATAACATTAAAAATTAATTTTTTTTTTAAATTCAAATTACAGGGAAATTTATATTAAAAATTAAAAAAAAAATAAAAATTAAAGGAATAATGGAGGGATGAACTATCGACTCAGTAGTAAGTATGGCCGATGTCTATTTTCTCAGTTGTATGTTACTTAACAGTACATAAAGGCGAATTATAAAATTAGTTAGTAAGTAACTGGATTATAAATCTGTACTATTATCTTTAGAGACTTTACTTTTGAATAAAGTTAAATTTTGAAATTTTTACTCGGATATAAACTGTTATTAATAACAATAATAGTGTTCGTTGCAATAGGCCTTGTAATGCTTTTTTCAAACATGGCCTCTTGTCATTGTGTAAAACCTAAAAAAAATTAAATGCCTTGGAAGAAACGCAAATTTTTAATTTTCATATTCGTTGGACTTGATTAAGGTTTTTTGATGTCACTCCAACTTCGAGAATGTTTCCGGGATCTGCAGGAATCAACAGCTCGTTTACTCCACAGCCACATTCTCCCATCAGAAACCTTCAGGGAATGGGCAGTAGTAGGAATTTCACTGGCGTACGACCGTTTACAGAACGAAGACCCATGGCCAGCTTAGGAAGTAGTAATCCCATGGGATCAATGGGCAGCTTTGGAATGCCAACAAACAGACAGTATGGATCACAAGGAACTATGAATAGTTTTCATTCTGTGTTTGGAGTTTCTGGTGATAATAATACACCTCCTCTTCTTGATCTCAATGAATTTCCATCACTTACAAACAGGGGGCAAGGTGACTCTATGCCAAGACCAAGTCCTATGCCTGGAAAGCAGCCCTATGGTAAATTTTTAATAAAAGCTATTACAACAACAAAACAATTTGAATTTTTTTAAAATAATATTTTGCAAAATTTATTAAATATTAAATTACAATTTTGAAATTAAAATTTATTACAATTGTTTTTTTTTTTTTTTTTTTTTTTTAAGTTGGTATGGTTAAGCAACCAACATCAGAAACTAGTGAATTCACAATGAGTAGTGAAGACTTTCCAGCTTTGCCTGGAACCCAAAGTAATTCTGGTCCAACATCAAGCTCAGATAAAGGTTTAGTTGGTCTTTCAAACAGTGATTCTTCTCATGATGTTACAAGCAGGGCGCCTGGTGCAGAAAAAAGTGGAGGAACTAAACGAGGAATTCAAACATCTCCAGACGGTATTTATAATTATAATGTTATGTTGCTACTAATTATTCATTTATGTTTTTTTTTTTTATCTAAAAAATTAATTATCTAATACATCATTATAAAATAATGAAATAAAATAAAAAATAATGTTGTTATTATTTTTTTTTTAGGCAAAGTAACTCACATACCCAACAGTATGGTTAAAGATCAGTTTGGTATGATTGGTCTTTTGCAGTTCATAAGAGCCGCAGAGTCAGATACAAATCTCATGTCTTTAGCGCTGGGGCAAGACTTGACTGCCTTGGGACTTAATCTAAATCAACCTGAAAACCTTTATCCAAATTTTGGTGGTCCTTGGGCGGAACACCTTTGTAGACCTCAAGATATCGATTATCATGTTCCACCAGAATATTTAATTAATGCAGGAATCAGGTGCGTAATAAAAATATATTTATTTATATTTTATTCGAAAACATTATACATTAAATAATTAATTCACCTAATTCCTTTTTTTTTTTTTTTAGGGATAAATTGGCGACAATGAAATTCAGTAGATACAAAGATGACTTGTTATTTTACCTATTTTATACATATGTTGGAGATTTAATGCAACTTATTGCGGCGGCAGAATTGTAAGTTAAACTTAATGAGAAGAAAGTTTACGATTACTGTTGTGTAAAAAAAATTATTATTTTCACACACGTTCCATTCATGTTATTACGTTACACGCCATTTTATGTACATTCCCTTGAGTTACGTACGAATCATTTGAAAGAGAATTATTTTAAATGAAATTTAAAAAAAAAATTAACTCATTGCATTCTTGAATGCCATGCAATCAAACGCATATAAATAAAGTGCATATTATTATTATTATTTTTATTCGTAAGTAAAAGGATTTATTTTATATGATTGTAGATATGAAAGAGATTGGCGATATCATACGGACGAAAAAGTTTGGCTCACTCTCATTCCTGGAATGGACAACACTTATTATTTTTTTGATCCCCAGAACTGGAGAAAAGTAGCCAAAGAATTTCATTTAGATTGTACAAAATTAGAAGCTCGGCCAAACTTGCAAACATTAGGAGCGCAGCAACCTGTGCAGTGATCTTTGAGCCTTCGATTTTTTTTTTTTTTTTTGTAATTTCTCTTCTTTTTTTTTTTTTTTTTTTTTTTTCTACTTTTACATTCTTTCAACGGGCTTCAATTTTGTAATAAAAAAAATGAAAAAAATGAAAAAACAAAAATTCTCCCCGTTTTCCCTTTTTTTTCCCCCCCCCCTTTTCTCCCCCCGCACAATTGGGAAGTCCGATAAATCGTATTGCATTGAATTTGAATAAATAAATCAGAATTTAAAATGATGAAAATGAAAAAAAAAAAAAAAAATGAAAGTAACAATAGAATTTTTTTTTTTTTAATAAATTTTGTTTGTCTTCTCCTTATTTGAATAATAATAAGAAAAAAAATTAAAAAAAAATTACGTAAAAAAAAAAATATTTTAAAAAATTAAGAGAGAAAAAAAAATAATAATAATAAAAAAAATAAAAATAAAAATGGAAAAAAAAAAAAAGAGAAAATAAAAAATTTTTTTAAAAATTATTTTTTTCTATTATTTTTTTTTTTTTAATTTATTATTTTCCCCTTTTATCAAACTATTATTATTATTATTATTATTATTATTATTATTATTATTATTAGGTTATCAAAAAATAATTTGGACACAAGTAAAGGAAATCGAATTTATGTCGTGAAAAAAAAAAAAAAAAATACAAATTTAGTAAAGTTTTTTATTTATTTATATTTTTTCAAATTTTTTTTTTCCCCATTTTTTTTTTTTTTTTTTTAATATGTATAAGAATAATAATAATAATTATTTATTTTACTAAATTGATAATTTGGTAATTGATTATAATTTTTTTTTTTTTTTTCAGGTAAATTGTTTTTTTTTTTTTTTTATTTATAAAGAAAAATTCTCTGAATCAAATCAAACAAATTCGATATGATAATTAAATTAAATTTTTTTTTTATTACACACATCATGATAAATTATTTAAATAATAATAATAATAATAATAATTGTCGGGAAAAATTGTTTTAAATTAACAAAAAAAAAATTTATCGTCATTTATTTATCGTCAGACAAATGATTAAGTACAAAATCACTATTATTATTATTATTATTAAAACAAAATCAAATGATTTTAAAAAAAAATTAATGATAAATTTATTAATTTGTTTATATATTTAAATTTAAATTTAAAATTAATTTAAACAAATTCACATAATTTCATCGTAAATAATTATAGGAAATTTGAAAACAAAAAAAAATTTGTTTAATAGAAAAAATTAACGTTACGCACACAAACATTTTACATAAATTTCATCAATTAATTAATTAATTAATTAATTAAAACTTTTTTTTGGCTACTCCATTTTTTTTTTTTTTTTTAACACACACTCATTCTATTAAATCTACAGTCAAATGTTGTCGTCAGATATATATATATATTTTTATAAAGAAAAACTATAATATATATAAAATTACGATTAATATTAATAATAATAATAATAAGAAAATTTATTTTTTTTCTTCTTTGTCTCTACCACATATTTATTTATTTATTTATTACACATGGCAGAATGAATGAATGAATGAATGAGATCTTTTAAAAATTCAGACTGTTTAAATTTATTTAAATATTGTTATTAAAATCATAAAAACTAATTCTATTTATTTATTTATTTATTAATATTATTAACTATTATTTAAGGTATTTTTTGTACTTTATTTTTATCATTTTTATTAATATTTTTTTTTTGGTCGGTTTTTTTTTTTTTTTAAATTAATTATTTTTTATTAATTATTATTATTATTATTATTATTAAAAAATAATTCTCATTTCAAAATGCCAGTTTAGCAAAAATAATTAATAAATGAAATTACATAAAAATTATTATTATTATTATTATTATTATTATTATTAAAAAAAACCAACACACGAGTTATTATTACAGACTAGGAATAAAAAAAGCTCTTATTGATTGCTTAGTTATGATTTTCATAATAATAATAATAATAATAATTACATAAATATACATAAAAGATATATACGAAGCTAATTTTTTTTTTAAACTAAATAATTTCTTAACATTTAAATACTTTTGTAAATATTTATTATTATTATTATTATTATTTTTTTTAAATATTTTTTATTTTTATTTTTTTTTTCTTTAATATTTTTGGTAAATATAGTCACAGCTTTTTTTTTTTTTTTTTTTTTTTTTTTATTGATTACTATAATTAAATATTGACTTAATTAATACGTGTAAAACATAATGTTTTTTTGTTTTTAATATTTAAAAAATATTAATGATAATAATAATAAAATGAGAAGAATGAATAATAAATGCCCGGATGATATTAGTAAAATTTAATTGGGAAAACGAGAATAAGAGGAAGGTTTATTTAAAAAAAAAAAAAAAAAATGAGGAAAACTCAAGTCAAATCGCAATGAAAGGTTGATGGTGGAACTTCCTCTTCCTCTTCGGCAACGGATTGCATCCCTGATGTCGGCCATTCCTCTCCGGATTCCCAGCTTTCTTCAGAGCTTAAACTTCCAAATCTGGAACGAAGAGGAAGTTGCAACTGTCCGTGTTCGTCGATCGTCGGAAGAGTAGATACCAGTTTATCGGTTGGCCTAAGTAATCTCATGGTGCGTTGACTAAGGCGCCAGACAAGACGCTGACGATAAGGCATTTGGGTGTGAGCATTATAACGACCGAGAATTCTTACGATGGTTTCGTGGCAAAGACAAAAATTTTCGTCCGTGATTTGACATATTTTACGAAGCTCAAGGACCAAACCTACAAGGCGAGAGATTTCTGGATATTTGTTTGTGTATAAGTGAAACGTCGAGCACAGCAACACCAGTGCTATTTCAACGGGACGGTAGTTGGAACAGGTTACATCGCAAATGATTATTTCAAGCTGAACCCAAATTGAACATTGCGACATGACTTGGGAATAAACATCTGATATTCCAGCTTCTTTTGCCGCTGTTGCGAAAATCGAATTCAACAATCGGACAAATGTAAGAGCAGTTATTGGTAAAGTGTTGGGTTCTGCTCCCAATTTTTGAGATATTATTCCTTCCATGCGTGTCAAATCTCCAAGAGTGCATTTGCATTGAGAAATCGAAGCTAAATCTTTAGAATCGGGTATTTCCACAACTTCGTCTGACCTCAATGCGGAAGAAACTTGACGAGCTGCTAATTGGAAAGCTGCCACAGATATGCATGCCATGTGTTTGGGACGAGCCTAAAAATTCAAAAAAAACATGTAACTCAAATGGTTCGAAAAAAATAAAGCTGTACTAAAAACATAATAATTTTTTATAAAATTTAATTTACTTTAAATTACTACCACATAAATAATAATTTAAGTTATTTTACAGGTTCCTACAGCATTGTAACTTGTAAATGTTTTAACTTACCATCATTTTAGTCAAGAATCTGTCCATGAGGTTGATAGCGACAAAAAGAACATCAGATGGTAAATCATACCAAACCTTGAGACATCGTAAAACATGAGCTGAACCATCTCGAATTCCAGCTGTAATTTCCCCTGGATCATCGCTAGATTCTGGAAGTTCTAAATGAGGCTGAAATTTTGGTTCCAGGGTAAGTGCCTCTTGAAGTTTGTTTATAAGAGACATCAGCTCCCCTGCAGGCCTGCCTGGGTCCATCCCTGAGGTGAATGGTCCCAATAATGGAAACACCACAAGAATGGCCCAATGACAGGCCTGTAACTGTAAGAAAAAAAATCTCATTTAATTTTTTATTTTCCATAAATATTTTATAAATACAAATAAATCAAATACCATTATTTACCAAAAAAAAACTATAAATTCAAATTAAAATATCAAGTCAAGTTTAAATTTTAACTGTAATGGAGTTTTGAATGTAATGGCTAATGCTATGAACTTTAACAACCATCTATTACTTTTTTAATATAATTCAAATTAAAAATCTCAAAATGAATAAGTTATTTCTACATAATTAATTAAAAAACACATCAAATGTAAATCAATTAAAGGGAAGATAGCAAATTTATATAAAATAATCAAGCATTTTTTTTCTATAGATAAAGATAAATAAAGAAAATACAAACAAAGAAAACCATTGTCCTTGGCTTTAATTTTCAATATTTAAAAAAAATTGCGTCATTTATTTTAGAAATAAAGTTAAAATATGAAATAAAATAAAATATTTACTTGAATGCTTCCACAATGTTGTTTTTATGTACACCCAGCCACCTTCTCAACTCCTGCTGCGCTTAAAATAAATTTTAAATGAAAATGAAAAAGGCAGTAAAGTGGACTTTACGAAATGACAGTTATTTTACTAATGGCGTCCTATTACTTAGCTCAGCTGATGTATTCGGCGGTTCAATCATTCTTCCTTTTAATTTGATTAATTTGAAAAAAAATTTCATTATTCATATTTAGAGGTTGTTAAAAATATTTTTTTATTTTTTAATCAAGTTTTATTAATCACGAATAAAATTTAAAAGGTTTAAAAATAATATTTAATTCATTTGGAAACTGAGTTACTGTAATGAATTATTAATGAATTGCTTTGTTTTTCAAATTTAAAACAAAGTAAATTTCTGCGTCTTAAATTTAATATTAAATAAACTATAAATTTTTTTATCTAGACAGGAAAAAATGTTTTAAAATTTGTTTTTGTTTTTTTTTTTTTAGTGTTAAACCTATTTATTAATTACCTTATCATTAAATTTAAATATGATTATATATATATTTAAATATGATTAATAATAAGATTAATAAAATCAGTCCAGAAAACATCAGTGCCTCCGTGGCGCAATCGGCTAGCGCGTTCGGCTGTTAACCGAAAGGTTGGTGGTTCGAGCCCACCCGGGGGCGTTATTCTTTTTTTACACAAACTTTTTTTTTTTTTTCATTTTTACAACTTTAAATAATAGTTAATAAATTATAAATGAATAAAGAAACACGACCAACTTTTATTATAATTAACTTTAAAAAATACGAAATTATTTATTTCAATAAAATTACTACAATTAATATCATTAATAATAAATACTTACTTCAGTTAAAAAATTTTTTTTTCATTTTCTACTTCAACTCTATTATTAACGAATTTTCGCTTTTTTTTTCTACATAAACAATTAAAAAAGTTTTTAAAATACTTTAACGTTTAGTATTAAATGTTGTTAGTCAGAAGGAAAATTACAAACTTAAAAAAAATAATAAAATAAAAAATTTATAAGTCATTTATTGATTTTTATTACTCCAATATTTACTTTTTACTTTTTTGACAAATCAACTTATATATATATATATATATATATATATATATATAAATTAAGGCCAAAGAAAAAAATATATATATTTGACACTGGATTAGCTTTATTAACATTTGTGATATTTTATTTATTATTATTTTAATTGTTTTTTTATAAAATATTATTTTTTAAGTTGTAACATATATAGTGTATTGTGTATTAAACTTTTTTCATTGATATAAAAATAATCAAATTTTTTTTTTAGGGGGGGGGGTTAAAAAAAACAAAAAAAATTAAAGGGGTAATCATTATCATAAACAAAAATAATAAGAAAAGTACGACGAGGATGGGATTCGAACCCACGCGTGCAGAGCACATTGGATTAGCAGTCCAACGCCTTAACCACTCGGCCACCTCGTCACTTAAAAATTTTTAAAAAGTCAAATAAATTAAAAAAAAAATGGGGAATTTTATCATCGTAACCTGTTTGGGTATTTTTTAATTAATAAAAAATTTATTAATTTTATTTAATTAATGTTTAATGACAACAAATCGGTGGTGAACGAAAAAAAAATGACTAATTTAAACAAGGAAAAAAAATAATGCTGACGATGATGATGATACAGCTTCCAAAAATAACAATTTTTTTTTTAATTGTAAATATTTGTCAGACAATGTTTAAATAACATTTCGTTATTGTTTATTGTTTTTTTTTTTTTTTTTTTTTTTTTTTTTTTTACATAAAAATCATGCACGAAAAATATGATTTTGTTATCATAACATTGCAAACCGTTGTTGTGTTGTTTTTAGTTAATCATCCTTAAAATTAATCAATTCTTGAAAAAAAAATGAATTTTTTTTTTTTTTTTTTTTTTTGGGTTTTTGTAAAACAAAAATCAACTAACGGCTAAAGAAAATTATTTGTAAAAATTAAATTTTTTTAATAATTTGACATTTAATTTTGTGATGACGACTGGTTATTCAAGTTGATTCAAAAGTTCAAATTTTTTTTTTATTTCCTTAATGTCTAATCTTCTTTAAAAAAAATTATTTTTCAAGTTTGAAATGAATTAAATTTTTTTTTTTTGTTTTACTTTAAGTTTTTTTTATCAGGTCGATTAGAAAAATTAAAAAAAAAAAAATTATTTTTGTTATTCTTTGTTGACCAAATAATTTAGTAAATTTTTTTTTTTTTTTATTTCTGACTTTGAAAATTTTTTAAATTTATTTAATTTCGGTTTAAATTATTAATATCAAAATTTTTTCATCGTAGGTACGCTTAATAACAATAAAACAGAGGCTAAATTAGGAAAATAAATAATTCGATGGGGGAGAGGGAAAAAAATAATAATTGTAAAATGTGGGGAATATCTGAGGAATTTTTACGAAAATAATAATTTTATTAATTAATAAAAATTTATTTGAAAAAAATAAAAGCATTCAATTTTGTTTTTAATGGTACAAAAATGTAAAATAGGTATATTTTTCAAGTCAATGGAATATTGTAAATCTAAACAAAAAGTGTGGAGATGCCGGGGATCGAACCCGGGGCCTTTCACATGCAAAGCGAACGCTCTACCACTGAGCTACATCCCCTTCTTGGTAGGAACAATTGTTATTGCGCATTTAAAACAAAATAATTACATGTGCTACACTAAACATTTTGTTTTATTAATATTTTAAAATTAACTTTTTTTTTGCAATTACATGTTGGTAAAATGTTTGTATATTGGTCATCGTCACTTATTTGAAATTAAAATAGAGTAGCGGAAATTAAATAATTATTATTTCGGTCATTTAGATCAAAAGTCACTCAAAGACCAGCGTAGTAGTCAGCCATAACGTTTTGAGTTCAAAGTGTGAAATACTAAAATGGCTGTTTGTTGCGTAAATTTTGTTAATTAATTTATTTGTTTATGTTGTACTATCAAATTAACGTCAAATATATTCTCGTAAGATTATTTTAGAGAATGTGAGTAGGTTTTCTTCATAAATTTTTTTACTCTTTCATGAATGAACGTACGTTTTTTTTTTAAATTTGCGTTCGAAGTTTAAGCGTCCTGTGATAATAACATGTGGTAACTTGGTGTATTTGAAGTTTTTTAAGGGTTTCTTTGTTTGAAAAACATGTTCAAACCTACGTTTGGCCAGACAAACACAACGCCTGGATTTGGCGCCTTTGCAGGAACTGCCAATGCTAATCCGTTTGGACAAACTCCAGTTTTCGGTAAAACTACTAATACAGGTTTTGCGCCACCAACGTTTGGTGCTAGTGGTTCAACCAGTCTTTTTAGTAACACACTATCTTCAAGTGGAAGTTTGTTCGGTTCTTCTACGAATACTCCGACGTTCGGTCAAGCTCAAACAACACAACCATCTTTTGGTTTTGGAACCACACCTCAACCAACTACAAATTTATTTAGCGCTCAACAAAATGCAGGAAGTGGTTTGTTTGGATCAGGAACAACATCTGCATTTGGAGCAAATAAACCTCCATTTGGATCTGCTTTTGGAACAGGAACAAATACTGGTTTGTTCGGAGCCCAACAACCTGCACAAACTTCTACTTCATTGTTTGGTCAAACTACAGCAACAACTGGGACAGGATTGTTTGGAGGAACCACCAGTACTTTTGGAGCATCTAATCAACAGACTGGAACAGTTATAAAATTTAATCCTGTAACAGGAACAGATAGCTTACTCAAAAATGGAGTATCTCAGACTGTTAACACTAGGCATTTTTGCATTACTTGCATGAAAGAATATGAAAGTAAATCGTTAGAAGAACTTAGGTTAGAAGATTATATGGCTAACAGAAAGGTTCATATATATTTATATAACTTCTTATTTATACAAAAATGAATTATTTTAATCCTTTTTTAATAAGTGATAATTTTCATTTTTAAATAATAAACTTTTAGGGTCCTCAACAAAGCAATTTATTTGGAACTCCTACTCAGCAACCATCATTGTTTGGTGCTACATCTGGAGGTACTTTATTTGGAAATCCTCAAACTGAAAATAAAACTTTGTTTGGACAAGCAAATACAACTTTAGGTGGTGGCTTTGGTACAAGTAGCACCAATGTTTTTGGTTCAACCCCATCTGCTACAAATTCTTTTTTTGGCAACAAACCAACTTTTGGTACAGCAACAACTACAGCTCCAGCATTTGCATTTGGTTCTTCTACAACTAATAATTTATTTGGTAACACTCAAAATAAAAGTTTTGGAAGTAAGTATTGAAAACTTGTTACAAATTAAAATTGAGTTAATATTTATAAAAGGCTTATATTTTTAGCTACGCCACAAACTGGAATATTTGGGCAAACACCTAATCAACAGCCTACTACTTTCGGAGCAAACACAGGATTTCAAGGCTTCAATGCACCACAAAACCAATCTATTGGGTTATTCCAAAACAAATCTCAAACATCTTTTAATATAAATCCCACTACAACCTCTGCATTTACATTTGGAACAAATACATCCACAAATCAGGGTATTTTTGGTAATAAACCTGGTACAACAGGATTCGGCACCAATACGGCTACAAATTTCGGAAGCTTCGGAACTGGTGGGGGTTTTGGCACATCGACTGCTACTACGTCATCCGCATTTAAACCTACCACAACTAATTTTTCTTTTGGAAACAGTGGAACCTTGGGAACAGGAACATTAGGAAATAGTGGTTCTCTGTTTGGAAACACAGCTCAAAAACCAGGAGGTCTTTTTGGAAACACCACTAATACCAATTTGTTTGGGTCATCTTTTGGTAGCACTCCAAATACCTTTGGAGTTACCGGTTTAAATGTGGGTGCATCTGGCGGAAACAGTTCTTTTGGGTATGTATTATTTTTATAAAAAAAAAAACCAAAAACTATTCATTTAACACTAATTTAAAAATATTTTAATTTCAGGAATACATCTTGGATGCCTTCTCAACCATCAAATTCGTCTACACATCCAGCTATTTTAGCTTTGGCATCGGTACCGTTTGCAGATTCACCTTTATTTAAAAATTTATTACCCGTAAGTTAATTTAAATTTGTAATTTTTTTTTTTTTTTTACGAATTTTAATTTATTTATTAAAAGATTTTTTTACTTTCAGGCTTCTGGTAAAACAGATTCTCTTTTGAAACCAAACAACGCGGTCACTCAGAAAGCAATGTTAGCATGTAAAGATCTTAAAGTTTCACCGAAAAATTCCGTTAAAATAAAATTAAAACCTATTGCAACTCCTCTGACTAAAGTAAGTAAAACATTCCTTTCTACAAGTAACGTAATTGTAAAACGTGTATATTTTAATTTAAAATTTTTTTTTTTTTTGTTTTTAGAAATCATTATTTGAAGGTTTGGACGAATCCGATGTTGTTTCACCTTCCTTTGCTACCACGTCTAACGTAAAAAAATTGTCGCTTAAACCAAAACCACTCAATAACAGCATGGTATCAGATAGTTGGGTCGAAAGTATATCGAATAAAGAAAATCACAATGATAAGGCCAACACACGGAGAGTGAGCTTTTCGGGTATTCCGAACGAATGCACCAACGGAGAAAAAGATAGTTTTTACATAAGGCGAAATCCTTTATTTAAACCTCAAAGACAAAATGCTCTTGTCGATTTGGAACAAACGAGTTTGATGGTTAATCGTGAATCGCCTAGTGGAAAGGATTCGGAGCAAATAAATACGACAAATGGAAATAAATCTGTTGGCACTCCGTCGAGCAGCATTTTACTGGACGAAACAGCAAAGGATTCGAGTAAACATAGTAACAGCAGCTTGGGTGAGATATTTAATAATTATTTAATTGAAAATAAAAATTAAAAATTGTTATAAAAGTTAATCGAAAATTTTTAATAATTCAGATGAAACGCGAGCTTTCTTAAACGATACATCTCCCTACGACGACGAATGGGAACCGCATCCAACGGGAATAATTCTTCGAAGAATGGATTATTATACAATACCATCATTAGATGATTTAATTAATTTGGTGGATAACGACGGTTCGTGTGTGGTTGATAATTTTTGTATAGGTCGTCTCGGGTATGGAAATTTGTACTTTGATGAAACAATAGATGTATCAGGTTTAAATATCGATGAAATAGGTAATTTATTAAAAGTGAAAGATTTTCTTCTTAAATTTTAAATAATCAACTGTTGACCATAGTTTAAATTTAAATATATATTTTTAGTTCATTTTCGACATAAAGAAGTAAACGTGTATCCAGATGATGACAAAAAACCTCCCGTTGGAAATGAATTGAACAGAAAATGTCAGGTGACGTTGGAACAAGTTTGGCCGGTAGATAAAACGACTAGGGAACCGATTAAAGATCCCGATAGGCTGTTAAAATTAAAATATGAGGATAAATTAAGAAGATCAACGGCCAAAATGGGCGCTACATTTATAGAGTATCGGCCATCCACCGGTTCTTGGGTATTTAAGGTACGGAAAACTTGCTTTTGGAGTTTGAAAAATTTTTTTTTATTTTATTTAATAAAATAAATTTCAATTTTTTTAGGTCGATCACTTTTCTAAATATGGATTAACTGAATCGGATGACGAGGAGCCTGTAATAGATGAAACCAAAGTATTAATCCGGGGTCGGCCGCAATTAAAGATTCCTTCTGCTGCTCCTCCACCTGAATCAGCAGTTGCTGCTACCACCGCCGTGCAATCAGAATTTTCTCCTAATAAATATCCTTTTCAATCTCAAACGACAACCATGAGCAAAACTCAACAAAGTTCAAATGTTTTGTCTCCCATCTTACCCCCCGTTCATCAAACTTTTACCATAAATGATTCTCATACGAGTTTTATGAATTTGACTGGTGATAAAATTCCAGGTAATCAAATTTAAAATTAAGTAATTTTAATTTCATGCTTAATCCGATAAAATAATTTAAAATTTTTTTTTTAGACAAAGGAAATTACACTGGATCCGAATTGGGCTTGGACATTGATGAAGAAATGGATGAAGAAGAACCCGTCGATGGATATGATTTATTGAGAAGTTTAGATGCAGCGACGGAACATTTAAGTCCTTCTGTTCATTTGGCACGCCGTACCGGAATCGATTCGCACAGAGTACAATTAATGAAAGCCTCACTCTTCGATGAAAACAGTACGTTTCCGTTTGTTAAACGGAATTTAAAAAAATTGGTCAATTCATTAGTAAGTTTTTTAATTTTTGAACGGTTTCGTTTCAGAAGATGATGAATTTAACGACATTGGTAAATTTGATGGAGTGCAATTAATGGATTACACGACACTGGGAGAAATACCTGAAGATCACTTGGATAATTTGAAATTAACACGAGGGCTTCATGCTTTTAAATCGAAATTCAAAACGCAACAAATATTTTCCAAACCAGTCACCCAATTCGATGCGAGTGAGTGTAAAAATAAAAACTGGTTATTTTCAATAACATTTAATTAGTTTTAAACAAAGTTAATTAACCATTGTCAAAATTTTTTGTAAATTTATCAAATAATATAATAATAATATTTAAATTATTTCGAAAAGCTTAAAAAACGTTAAAAATTGTAATATAAAAAGTAATTACTGGTTTAAAAAAAAAAAAAAAATGATTAACGTAGGAATAAAAGTAGAAAAAAATTTTATAATGATAATTAAATTACATAAAAACATTTTTAATAAATAAATTTTAATAAAATGGTTTATTTATAGGAATGGACACAGCATCAGTGGACCTTTTACCAACACCTTCTCTGTATACGCAAAATCTACCAATATTGAGGCCGAGACCGAAAACGGTTAATATGATTAATTCCAGTTCAGTCTTGCCCTATTCAAAATCATCTCTCGCCAAATATTCAACAAAGTAAGATCTCGTAAAATTTTCCCGTCGTAAATTTTCTTTAATTATTACTCAATTACTCAATCGATTGTAAATTTGAATTTTTTTTTTTTTTTAGGTGTGCTTCGGACAGCGGTATTTACATGGGAAGAAGTTTTAAAAACGGATGGGGTCCTAATACGAGTATTGTTACGTTAACTACATTGTGGAACGTGGATAATTTACAAGAAAATTTTTTAAATTTAAAAGGTAGAACATTAAACGATAGTTCTCGAACGGCTGTGCAAAGGCAATTATTGTACAAGTCGGCAGATGATAGGTTTAAGGTAAGGATAAAACGTTAAAAAATTTTTTTTCTGTTTTTTAAAATTTTATTTCGTCTAATAATAAAAACAATCATTAATAAATTATTTTTTGCACCGCAGGAAACGATCAAGGGTCATTTAATGATCCAATTAGAAAATTCTTGTCGAGGAGAACAAGATGGTTGTCCGCTTATGACTCCTCAACTTGGAGTTCAGGCTCTTCACGCTCATTGTTTACTGGCATCTAAAAAAGAGCCACAAAATGATTTCGAGGTTTATTGTCGTCAAGTATGGGAATTGTGCGTTGCCTTGTGGGGAAATTTGCCAGCTCTTTCAGCAGAAGGTATTTATTTATTTTGACTTTGGAAAATTTTTTTTTTTTTTTTTTTTTCATTTCAAAAACCATTTTAAATTAATTTCCTTATTTGTTTATTTTTAATTTCAGGGGATCCTTTAAGCCACAAAACGATTATGATGAGGAAAGAAGCAATCACGGAATGGTTACAAAAATGTGCCAGTAGGTCAATTAAAAAAGAAGTTGAAGAGTCCGATGGAACCTCGAAAAGTAATAAGCACGTCGAAAGTGTTTTGTCATTATTATCTGGAAAAGAAGTAAAAGAAGCTTGCAGTCGTCTGCAAAAAGTTGGTGAGGAAAAAAAATAAAACTTTTTATTTAAGTGATAAAATTTTATGTATCGACTTCCAAAATTTTTAATAACAATTTACGTCGATTTTAGGTGATCATTACGCTGCTTTATTGTTGACCAGCGGCCCATCTTCAAAGGCTTTCCTTCAAAATCAACTTTCAGAGTGGCAAAATGTCGGAGCGGATGCTTTCATCGATAAGAAAAAATTGAAATTATTTTGCTTATCCTCTGGTTTGCCTTTGTTGTCGTCTTCTCAGGGTGTTATTAACATTTGTGAAAAATTAGATTGGAAGAGAGCATTTGCCGTACATTTTTGGTAATTTGATTGAAATGAGATAAAATTTGAATTGATAAATGAGATTTTAAAACTGTTTTTTTTTTTTTGTGTATTTAGGTATTTATTGTCATCGGTGTCCACGATTGGAGATGTGATAAAAAAATACGAAAATGCTTTCGATGGACCGGAAGCTTACGCTCAGCGGCCAAATCCGCCCTACGGAGAAGTCATTACCAGTAGCGGTAGATACATTTATGATTTATGCTACCACATAATTAAGCTTTATTGTTTTAAATCACATCCTTTGGAACAACTGTTGAATCCGGCAACGTATACTTCTGATCCATTAGATCATCGACTAAGGTATTTTATATTATACTTTTCTAAAAATGGCAATCGTTAAAGTTTTTTGTATTTTTAATGCGATCACAATCGTTTTTTTAATTTTTCAGTTGGCTTTTGGAACAAGTTCTTGCTTCTCTCGGTTACGTTCACGTTTCGAAAATGTCATCGGCCGTAAACTGTGTTAGTTTTGCATCTCAACTCGAAGCCTACGGATTGTGGCAGTGGTCTGTTTTTGTTTATCTTCACACACCTGACAATTTTAGGTAAATCTTTAATTTAATTTAATTTTTGGGTAAAAGGCAATGCAGGCATAAAAGGAAATATATAATATACGTGTATGTGTGTTGTTTGTTTAAAGGCGGAAACAAGCAGTTTTGGATGTTATCAATAGACACGTATCTATAAATGAAGATCGAGAACTGTCTCCGGAAGAAGTATTCGTAATAGATGAATTGGGGATTCCCAGCGAGTGGATTTATCACGGTAAAGCAACTCTTGCTCTAACTCAGTTTCGTTATCACGATGCCGCTTATTATTTAATACAGGCAAGGGAATGGAACGAAGTCCACGAAATAATTATCAAACACATAGCTGCTGATGCCATTATAAATGGTAAGAAATGTAATTTATTACCATTCTCAAAAGACTAATTAATTAAAGGTGATCGTTTTGTTTTTTTTTTTGCAGAAAATTACGAATATTTAAAAGATTTATTAGAATCATTGGTTCCGAATGCAACCGTCATATCAGAATGGTTTTATTCCGGACAATTGCTTTGGGATTATTTAGAAGTGAACAGGGTAGTTCAACAAGCTTTAGCAGAACAAAACACTTACGAGTTAGAAGCGAGACAAGCTCAAATATCGAGCGTTTGTGCAAGAATAGTGAGGTGGCCATGTTTAACAGTTAAAGACAGGTAAATTACCGAGAGAGAGAGAGAGAGAGAGAAATAATGAAAATTTTCAAGAGGAAAAAAATTTTTTTTTTTTTCTTTTCAAAAGGCTGTGTCAGGCTGAAATCGCTAAAAGGATGGCTCACATTTATCGCAGTGTAATGCAACTGCAAGGAGGAATGACTCAAAAGGATATAACCGAAGTTGTTTCAAAGCTACCTTTGCCGGAAGATTATTTAATGGAAGAAATGAGAGTTATAAAAGAAGTATTTCCACCAAGTTAAAAAGAAATTTTGAATTTAAACGCGACAATAGGTATTATAATAAAAAGGTTAGGTAAACAGAAAATGGATTATTTAATGAATTTTAGTCCTTTTTTTTTTTTTTTTGTATTTTCTGTGTAACACTTTAGTTATTAATTTAAAAACAACAAAGTATTCAGTATAAGAAAAAAAAGTGATCATCAATTTTAAAATATATAGGATATCTAGCGAAAAGTTTATAATTTTTTTTTTTTTTAATATTTTTTTTGAACTTTTTACTCAGTTGTAAATATTCATAATAATATAAAAAAATTTTTGTGACATTTTTCTATAATTATTTCAAGTCTACTTTTTTTTATTTAAAGAAGTTACCCTTTGTGTCCTCCTGATTCATGTCTCATAAATATTATTCTTTTTGAATTTAAAGTTATATTGACAGTGAAAACGAAAGCCATGTTTATTGCTAATGGATTTGAAGACGAATTTGTATGTTTAAAAGAAGTGGTGTAAGAAAAGTCAAAAGAAAAACTTTGCATGGCCATTGAGTCAGCCATTTTGAATTATGATTTTTTCAAAAATTAATTTTGAATGTTTAAAAAACATAGAATAAATATTTTTAATTAAAATATTTCATCTTTTTAAGTAAATAATTAAATAATTATAAAATTTTGATTTTAAAATGAAAAAAAATTTTTAGGCGGGAAAGTTAAAAGTCGTGGCATTAGATTTACTAAGCTTGTCATAAATAAGAAGTTCAATATTGTCAATAGTCGTAAAAATGGCTTCTCTCAAAACCGTGAAATCATTATACGAAAATTTAAAAGCAGAATGGTCAAAAAAAGATATAAATCTTGATTTATGTGAAAATCTTTTGAATAATTTAAAGGTAATAATAAATTATTTTTAATAATTATACAATTTAATAAATTATTTTTTTATTTTTAATTTAATCGTTTTTATTTGTTTTGCGTGAATTATTTTTCAGGTGGGATTGACTGAATTGGTGTTTTTACCCACTACAAATGCTGTGGCTTCATCTCAGGAGCTATTATTAGCAAGTATGTATTATTTTTCAGATAATTAATTTATGGTAATTCACTTTTAATAATATTTAATCAATAATATAATATTTTAGGAAATATTTTGGAAATTGGTGCATTACACAGTATTGCCATTGGAACAAAAGATCCACAATTATCATTTGATAGATTTGAAAGATACATGGCTCAATTAAAGTGTTATTATTTAGATTACAAGTAAGTTTTTATTTATTACTTTTTTTTAAAATTTATTTAATTTTTACAATGCCTGAAAATAAATATAAAAAAATTATTAATATTATTATTTACAGAAGCGAACTTCCAGAGTCTCCATATAAATATCAATTATTAGGATTAAACCTATTGTACTTGCTTAGTACAAATAGAGTCGCTGAATTTCATACAGAGTTAGAATTATTGCCAACAAGTCAACTTGATAATCCATATATAAGGCATCCAGTTTCTCTAGAACAATATCTTATGGAGGGAACATACAACAAAGTAAAAATATTTGTCGTCGTTATTTATAATTTTTAGTTGTCGTAATTAAATCGATTTCATTTAAATTATTAATTGAATGTTTTGGTGACAGATATTTTTAGCTAGAGGTAATGTACCTGCACCAAGTTATAATTTGTTTATGGATAAACTTTTGGAAACCATAAGAGGTGAAATAGGAACATGTTTAGAAAAGGCATATCATAAAATATCATTATCGGGGGCTGCAAGAATGCTGTACAATAATCCAGCACAAATGCAAGAATATGCCAATCAGGTAAAAACTAATTATTATTATTATTTGTTGCTTTCGATCTAATAACCATTTGGAATCATTAAAAAATTTCTTGTTATCATTATCTCAGAAAAAATGGATTCTTGGTGCTGATAAGTTTTATCACTTCAGCAGCGAGGAAAAGAAAATGGATGAACCTTTGCCAGCTTTGGAATTGGCTTCTCAAGCGATTGAATATGCAAGGGAATTAGAAATGATAGTTTAATTTTGAATTTTTTTTTTGATTAATTATTTTCATTTTTTGTTTATTTACTTATTATAAAACTATTTTTATGTTTTACAATTAAAGAAATTATGATGAGTGCTTTAAATACTATTATAAATTTTTTTTTTACAAGTTTATATCCTTAATGCGATACGAATATAGTTTTTAATTATTTTTCAAAATTAAAAGTTAAAAAATTATGGTTGTGGTGTATGTCACTTTCCATTCAATGGAAGAAAATATTAAAATTATTATTATTATTATTAGAAATTATTTAATTCCCAAAAAAAAAATAAATAAATAAATTACATAAGTTGAAAAAAAAATGAACAATGTTAAAAAACTAATTTAAATTTCAAAGGTTAAATTTTTTTTATTTTTTTATTATTATTATTATTATTATTATCAAAATAAAGGATAAAAAATAAATGATAAGGTTAGAATAAAAGAGAGAAAGAGAGAAAGAAAAAAAGGCGAATAATTTAAAACCTTTCAAATGATCCGTAAAATAAGAATCACATTTACTCAATCATCATAAACTGAAAGCAAAAAAAAAAAAAAAAACTATTGTTTTTTTACGATGAAAATCAAAAAACTCTTTCCTTTTTTTTTTTCTTCCTTTTATCCTTTTTCCATTTTCTTTTTTTTTTTTTTTTATTTAAATAAAATAACAATTTTAAACGAACATAAAATTGAAAAAGGTTTATATAAAAAAAAGGGAAAAAGGTTGAATAGTTAAGTAATTGAACAATAAGTTTTTATTTCTTTTATTACGAAAAAAAAAATTATTTAATTAATTTTATTTATTTAAAAAAAAAAAATTATTACTGACGGTAATAAATTATTTATATATTTAATTTTAGGTATTGTTAATAAAATGTGACAATTTATTAAAAAAAAAAAAGTATAAATAAAATAAATATTTTTATGAAAGATCAGTGAACTGTGTGTTTATATAACCCTTGGCAAAAGTCACAAGTGCATAAATTTTTTTTTTTTTTTTTGTGTATATCCTGTTGTTGTTGTTGTTGTTGTTGTTTTTGGACATGGTGGTGGTGGTGGTGGTAGTGGTGGTGATAATCCAAAAACTCGTAAATTTTATGTGAAACTTTCTACTAACAAGACTTTTTTCAACCTTTGAATATGCCACAAGAGATTTGAACGCATGAAAGTAATAAAAAAAAAAAAAAAAAATCTTTAAACAAGAAAATCTTGATTTTATCCCAGACTGGAAGGTGATTCATGGCGCCTTTGCCTTTTTCACTTCCGTTTTTACTTTTTTTTTCTAAAAATGTTTTTCTTTTTTTTTTTTTTTCCTTATAAAAGACGATCGTAAAACCAAAAAAAAGGAAAAAAGGAAAAGAAAAAAAATTTTTTAAATTTTTATACAGGTGAAAAAATTTTAGTTTTTTCTAATACCGGAAATAAATTGTTTAAAAGGAAAAACTATTTTTTATTTAATTTATAAACGAACAGAAAAAATGATGGAAGTGAAATAGGAAAAGTGTCAGATGGAAAGAAAAACTTTTGGAAAAATAGATTTTATGGATTTCTTCTTCGTGCGAGGTTAAATGTTTTTCGGTTAAAAAGTCTTTTTTCATCCCTTTTTCCCATAACTTTTTCCTTTTTTTCCTTTTCTTCTATATATATTTCTTATTTTGGAAACCTTTGTTTACGCCTTCAATTTTCCTTTTTTTTTTTTTTTTTCATTTCCGGAAAATTTTCTTTCTCGGCGGTTATATTACGGTCAAAGCTTATCTTAATTCGAATTTTTTTCTTTTTTTTTTCCTTCTTTCGTCAATATTGTCTCCGTTCGTAGATCTTTTAAATTTTCTTTCTTATAAAAAAAAAAAAAATTACCTTTTTTCTTTTGTTTTGTTTTATTTTTTTTTTCCTTCGTTTTGTTTTTTATTTTTTTTATTCTTCTTATATTACTTGAAATTTGAGATTTGATAATAAAATAAAACGAAATATTTTTTTTACAAAACGTCCCCTCCCCCCCCCCCCCCGGTTTTTTTAAAAGAAGATTTAAAAGAAATTTTTTTTTTTTGTAAACGTCATCGATTTGAACTCAATGATGACTTACGTAGTAGAAATAAAAAATTTTCCTTTTTTTTTGTCTTTTTCGTCATTAAATGACCCCTCACGAAAAAAAAAAAAAAAAACAAGAAGTCAAAATCGAACGGAAATTAATTTCCGAGTGAACATACGAACGGTCATAAAATATATTTTCCTTTTTTTCTTTCCTTTTATTTTATCTATCGTTAAAGGAAAAGTTTTTACGTCGATCTCATAATTGATCAGAGGTTAAAACAAAAAAAAAAAAAAAAATTTTTACGACAAATCCTTCTTCCTATTCCTCCCCCCATCACCGACCGCCGCCGCACCCCCTTCCCCTCCCGAAAAATCTTTTTTTTCTTATTGGTCGAAAAAAAAAAATTTTCTCGTTAATGTAAATAATAATAATAAATAAAAATTTTTGTTTTAATTTAACATTGAAAACTTTTTAACTTATTGTGATTAATCGTTTTTCCGAGAAAAATAAAGGAAAAAAAATTTCCCGTAAAATAATTTTTACTTTATAAAATAGATTGTTATCAATTTTCTTTTTATCCCGCCCCCATCCCTCTCCGCTTCCCTTCCCTCTTTCTTTTCCTCGGAAAACCTTCTTCTATCCATAAGACAAAAACGAATTTTAAGAAAATCCCACTAATGATTTTTTTTTTTTTTAAAAAATGTCGATCGCTTTTCTTTACTAAACGGAAGTGAAACGTAAGAACTTTAAAAAAGTAATAAAAAAGAACAAACAACTATTGTGAAAAAAATTAATTTTCCGGGTAAAAAAATTTAAAATGGCCGAAAAAAGCGTCGGTTTTTAACTGGGGGAAAAATCCTAACGGTTTTCATTTTCTTATTTAAAAACATTTTCTCTCCCATATTTTCTTCTTGTTGGTCGGTTGTTTTCTCTTCATTTCGGTTTCTAAATTCACTTGTTGATGGTTTTTTCATCGTTTAGAAAATAAGGGAATGAAATAATGATATTACGTGCCAGAACCGAAAGAATAATAGCCGATGAGGTAGATAGTGGTAATTAGAAAACAGGCGATAATATATTTTATTATATAGGGACAGACAACAACAACAATGTTTTCACTTATTTATTGTTTGTATATTTTATTAAACAAACAAACATTTTAAATAAAACATTAACAAAACCTTATTTAATAAAAAAAAAGAAAAGTTTTGAAAAACGATTATTACGTAATTAAAAATTAAGTGAGTTAACGAATGAAAAATGGGAGAGGATAAGATAAAAAAAAAAGGAATAAGGAAGGGATTTGACGTAAGAAGAAGAAGAAGACACGTACGTACGAACAGAAAGACGGTCACACACGCACGCACGCACACACGCACACACACACACGAACACAAACAAATTCTTAAAAAGGCTACTAAAATCATGTAAAATGGGTAGCACGTAACCAATTAAATTATGTTCTAGTCTCGACTTGCTAATGTAATATCGAAACCATAACTCGTTAAAATACAAAAAAAAAATTTAGTTTAAGGAAAATCCATTTTCTTTTATTTGTAACGTTTTCACACACTCGGAGTTGGAAAAAAAAAGGGAAAGAAAGGAGGGGGGGAAAGGATGCGAGATTTTATTGAAGAAAGGAGAGAGAGAGAAAAGGTTTTTGTGGAAAAGTTTTTAGAATCACGTCCGTTGATCAAACAAGAAGAAGAAGAAGAGAAAGAAGGTTTCTGTCAAAAGGACAAGAAGAAAATTGTTTTACTGAAAAACTCAATTTGAGGTTATCCTCAATCTAAAAAAAAAAAAAAAAAAAAAAAAAAAAAAAAGGTTTGAATTTTCTTTTTTTTTTTCTTCTTATTCTTTTTTTTCATATTCCTCTCTCTCTCCCTCTCTTTTAACTTCCTTTACATTTATTAAATAAACGTGACAATTTCGTTTTTTTTTTTTATTAAATTTTCTTTAAAACATATTCAAGTTTTCTTTTTTACTTTTATAAATTTCCAAACGTTAGAAATGTCTTCTGCTGTTGTTCGAAAAGGAAAACAAAAAAATTTTAATTTAACTTTAATTAAAACGATTTTTTAATTCGATTTGTGACGTAGTCAAACAAAAATAAAACTAAAAAAAAAAAATTTAACGAGTAAAACAATACATTAAAACCCACGTGACATTTTTTTTTCTTCTTCCCCGACCGACGGATTCTAATTTTTTCTCGGTAGGAAAGAGAGTAAATTTTTAACATTTATTTTAACATCACTTTATTTTCCCTTTTAAAACATATTTTTTCTTATTTACTCCTCCTCCTCTTCCCTCGTTCTAATGACACGTGAACTTTAACACAGTTGAAATAAATAAAAAAATTATAATCATTTCTTTAACTGCCAAAATGCTGCCAATTTTAACGTTTAAACATTTATTATTTTTATTTTTTTTTCCTTTTTTTTTTCTTTTTCTTATTCCACGACAGAATAAATTATTTTACTTAAATATTTTGTTTGGTTTTGTTAACTTAAATGAGTTGTTTTAAACGTAATACATTTTATTTAAAAAAAAAAAAAAACGAACGAATGTCAAAAATACGAATTACGACGGTTAATTTTAAATTTTTTTCCCTCTTTTTTTTTACACATCGTTATTATTATTATTATTATAAAATTACCGGAAAAATGGGAAAATTCGATAAAAATTCGGAAGTGGTGGATAGGGGCGTTAGTAATTTTTTAAAAAGATATATATTTCAATTTTCTATCGAAAAAAAAAAAAAAAAACGTGGCAACAAGTCTAATGCATAAATTATACCGTTGAAAGTCTCGTTTCCTTTGTTTCCTTTTTTTTTCTTTTAAGCGTATCCCACATAAATTCTTATAACTGTAAAAAAAAATCTAAATTTTACAATTTTTTATTAATTTTCTTTTTTCCTTTGAGCTTTAATACAAAAAAAAGGAAGGAAAGGAAAGAAAGGTGCATCATGATTTACTGCCGGTAAAAAAAAAAAAAAAAATTTTCTTTTCTTTTCTTCTCTATTCTTTTCTTTCCTACATTTTTACCTTTCCAATCACGTAAAAAAAAAAAGAAAAAATTTGTTTTTATTACGTCAATTTTTATTTTACCAGATGGAACCCACCATATTTATTTATTTATTTATCCATGTATTTACTTAAATTATTTTTATTATTTTTATTTTATTTCATAAAAAATTTATTAATCTATAAAAAAATAAATTATTTAAAATTTAAAAAAAAAAAAATGGAAAAAATTTTAAAATGTTTTTGTAATTTTCGTGACACCCCTCCTTTCCCCTACCTCACCCCCCATATCGTTTCGTTAATAAAAATTTAAAGGGAAGGAGGAGGGGAAGGAGGAAACGATGAAGGAAAAAAAACATTTTTTACATTAAAATAAAATAAAATTAAATGAGCGTGATAAAATTTATTAAAAAAATAAAAATTTCGTCGTGTAAAAAAAAGAAAATTATTTTTAATAAAATCATCTTACGGGTAATAATTATTTTTTTGTTAAATTTTAATATTTAATCGTTCGAAAAAGGAAAAACTTTTATTTTCAAAATTTATTTATCGATAAATAAATGAATAATAATAATAATAATAATTAAAATAAATAAAAAAAATGTTTTTATTTTAAAAGGAAAAGCTAAAAACTTTTTTTTTTACGTAATTATCATTTTACTGGGTCGTTTACTAAAAAAATTTTAATGATAATATTTTTCCTAGCATAATAATAACAATAACAATAACGATAAAAGTGGGTAATTTTTTTTGTCAAGGAAATATTAATAATAATAATAATAATAACGATAAAGTTATCATTTTCCGGGAAAAGAAACAATTACCTGTTGTTGGAAAATCATTTAAAAGACGAACGACGTGGAATAATTTTCTTTATTTTTTTTAGTTTTTCCCTTGTGACGATCCATTTAACCGATTAATACAAAAAAAAGGGAGTCACGTGATGAAAATTTTTAAAACTGTAAAGAAAAGTTAAATACGAGATGGAAAAAAAAGAAGAAAAAAATTTAAAAAAAAAAAAAAATTTGAATAACAAAAATGTGTATTTTACATAAATTAAATTGATATTTTCATTAAAATTTTAACGGGGGGGGAGGAGTTTTCTCTCTTGTCCCTTTCCTTCCCCTCTTCCTCTTCCGATTTTAAAGTGGGAGAAGAAAAAAAAGTACGAGAAAATGTTAAATTAAACGCGATGAAAAAAAACCTTGTTGCGAATTTATTTATATATTTTATCCGATAAATTTTTTATCCGTTAAAAAGAAGAAAAAAAAGTGTAAATTGAATTTTATAAAGTTGAAAAGAAACTTGAGAATCACCCGTTTCGAAACGACAGGATTGACATAATTCGTTTGGGGAGAAAGGAAAAAAAGAAAAAATGTGAATGGTTTAAGGGAGCACATAATTGAAACTTGACCAGAATGTTCAAGTCACCATTTTCCTGAAAACGGAAAATGAGATTAAAAAAAAAAAAAAAAGTTTGAACTTACGTTTTTTTTTTTGTAAATAAGGATAAAAAAAAAAAAAAAAAAAAAATTAAATTTTCTTTGACCGCCGTCCCTTACACCTCCCCACCCCCTCCCCCTCCCCTCATCTTTCTCTCACACGAAAAGGAGACGGGGGAAAAAAAAATATATGTATAAATTCGATTATCCTTCGTGGAAATAGAAAACAATTTAACGTCGTTCTACGTTTTCTTCTCCCCCCCCCCCATCACCCCCTCCAGCCCCGACGATTCGCCTTTTTTTCCCAATTAAAGAAAATAATAATAATAAAATTTTAAACGAAAACGGATTTGATAATTTTTTCGAAAAAAAATTTTTTTTTTGTCTAAAAATTTTTTTTTAAAATAAACGTGAACGCTCACGTTTAACTTATGGTAGTGATACACCATTTTATTAAAAAAAAAAGTAAAATTTTCCGCATGAATTTATTTAATTTTTTTAAATAGTCCAAAAAGGGAGAATTTTGACTATTAATAAGCGTCGAAAAGTTAATAAATAAATTAACTAATTACAGGGTTTAATAATACATAAAATTATGTACATTATTACAAACGATAATAATAATAATAATAATAATAATAATAATTTATAAAAACGATTTGTTTTTTTTTTTTTTGTAAAAGTCATACGCGAGAAATAAACAATTTTAATTGTACTTTTTTATTTTAAATTTTTTTTTTTATAATAAAAGATGGCGGAAAATCTCGAAAATGGAAAACGATACGAGATATTTTGTCTGCGTTAGGGTGAGTAAATAATACGTGTGTGTAATATGACACAACAATTTTCGTGATTAAATCCACTTGGTTTTTCTTCTTCTTCTTCCTTTTTTTTTTTTTCCTCGTGTATCCCCTTGTTTTTTCCTCTCACTCTCTCTCTCTCTCTCTCTCTCTCAATCTCCGTCGGACTTTAACAAAAAAAAAAAAAAAAAATACACAAACACGAGGTTTTTTTTTTTTTTTTACCGTAAAAAAAAATATGGCCGACATATGATTTTATATTATTATTATTTTTTTTTTCTTCGTTCGTGTGCGTAACGACGACGGTCGATGATAAAAAATATTCGGATGAATGAATATTTGAATAAAATTGCGTATGTATGTGAAGTAAACACGAACTTTATGTTTTTCTTTTTTTTTTTTATGAAAACGGGGGAATCGTTGATAAAAAAAAATTGATATGAAACAAATAAGATTAATGAATCAAAAGGGGTAAAATTTCGAAAAAAAAAAAAAAAAACAAATTAAATGGTTGTAAATTTATATGAATTCGAAGAAATTGTCGACGAAACGTGTTGAAAAAATACAAAAAAAGGAAAAACAAAAAAAATGTCATAAAGTAAATAAATATTAAAACTGACCACGTTTTAATAAAAAAAAAAAAAAAACTGGTAAAAGCCGTTAAACCGATCGCAAGTGTTTTTTATTTTCGTTAAAAAAATGTCGCATTTTTTTTTTCTTGTCGTAATTTTTAGTAAATCCGGCAAAAACAATTTAATTCGTATATCGATCGCGACAAAAAAAAGAAAAAAAAAATTTTTAAATGATATTTAAGAGTATATTATTACCATTATTACCAACTTAAGAAAAATTAAAAAAAAATTTTTTACTTTTTTACGTCGTCAGATTCACAAAATAAACCGGGTAATATGAAATCTTCCGGAGCAAAAAAAAAAATACAAAAACAGGAAATACGTCATTAATCTCGTTACTCATTCGTCCAACCCCTTTCCACCCACCCTCCTCCCTTCCCTCACTTTCCTCCCATTAAAATTAATTTACAAAAAAATGTGTGTATATGTTTTGTAAACAATGGTTGACCTCTTATTACCTTTTTCATAATTTAAAAAAAAAAAAAGGAAAAAAAGGGCCTTATTGTTATTACATAACAGCAGGGAAAACTGATTTTCAATACGCGTTTTTTTTTATGTAAAAAAAAGGTAAAAAAAAGAAAATTATATAATAAAAGTGAAAATTCTGTTGGGGGGTTTATTCTCCGTAAAAAAAAAAAAAAAAAATTTAATCTTTTCACGTGTATGTAAACAGAGATTATTAATATAGAAATCTTTTTTTTTTTTTTTTTTTTTTTCTAATCACGTTAATTAATACGATTCTTTTTATATTGAATCGCATTAATCATAATAATGATAATAATAATAATAATAATAATAATAATAATAGTCTAACAATGGTTTTCGTAGCGTAAAAATAAAAAAATTGTAAAGAATATGAAAAATTTAAAAAGAAGTGGAAAACGAATAGGAAGTGAAGGGAGAAGGGAGGGTGGTAAGAGGTAAATCCGATTTTTTAATATATATATTTTTTTTGTCTTCTGCTTTTTCTTCGTCCCGCACGTTCACAATTCACTCCACGCATGGCAAAATATTTTATAAATAAAAAAAATAATTTTTTTTTTTTTTTAATTTTCTTTCCGAATGTCCGATACGTGATTTCTCTCTCTCTCTCTCGCTCTCTCGTTTTTTTTTTTCAATTGTGAAAGAAAATGAAAAAAAGAAAAAAAAGGAAAAAGAAAATTTAACATGGCGCGTCCAAGCAATAGATTACAATAATTTTGTTGACTCCAGAAGACAAAAGGAAAAAAAAAAAATCCTCGGTTTTATCCACAGGCAGAAGGCAATAGAATGTGTGTGTGTGTGTGTGTCTGTGTGTGTTCAATCTTTTACAACAAAGATTCCTTTGACAACCATGATTGAAAATCTTTTTTTTTTTTCTTTCCTTTTTCTCCCTTTTTTTTTTTATTTTTCTTTCATCTTTTTTTTTTTCTCTTTCTCATTTATCCCCCTTAAACTTTTAATGATCTCCCCACATTTTTTTTTCTCCATTTTGTTTCGTTTTTTTTTTTTTTGATGATAAATTAATAAACCAACAAATTAATATATTTATTCGATCGCCATATTTAATAAAGCATATACGTAAATAATATTATAAAATTAATCATCATCATTATCATCATCGCACAGGGATATATTCTTATCCCGGAATCAAAACTTGAAATCCTATTCAAACAACATAACAAATAATTGGCATTTAACTTAAGCAATAAATATTGTTTATCGTTATAGAAACACGGTTTACCTTCGCGTATACATCCCCTCTCATTCCTTCTTACTTGTATTCCTCCACCCCTCCCCTTTCCTCCTCTCCTCGTATAAGAGATTTTCGAAAAGAGGATGATGATGATGATGATTGTTTACGTCTATTCCAGTTATTGATGATGATCGGAACTTTGGAAAAAGAAATATATATGTATATACACGGTCGAAAGTAATGGATCCCTCCTCAACTGGTGTTAATTATGTGTGACGAGTAAAATTCATCTCCTGGCGGAACTTGAAGAGATCAATGGGGAGGCTTTAACTTCCGATCCTGATTCCCATCCCTCCCTCCCCCTCTCCCTCCTTCCTTTCTTCTGTCTTTCTTTTATTCGTTGAAAAATGATTCATTTTCCGGTACTCAAAAAAAAAATTTTTTTTTTTAATGATATATTATTTAAAAATATCACGTTGCCGCCATACCGTTGTTGTTGTTGTTGTTGTTGCCACGCGTGCGCACGAGTGATCGTATTAGGTATTAAAATTCACTTTAAAGGGGGGGGGTCATTAATAATAATCATCAATCTTTTTTTTTATCGTTACATTTTTTTTTTTTTTTTAAGAAAAATGGCGGCGTCGTACGTGCGTAATTTTTCTTAATTATAAATTAAATTAACCGAATAAATTTTTTAAATTTTATTATTATTATTATTTTTTTTCATCGATAATTATAAATTAAACGTAATAAATTAAATTAAATTAACGAATGACGAATGACAATTGAGGGAAAAAATAAATAAATATTTGACGTTTATTTATTCTATGAAAAGAATTTTTAACCGTTATGGAAGAATTAAATAAATTTTTTTTACGGGTAATTTGTGTGTGTCTGTGCGTGTGTGCGTGTGCGCGGATCCGAAATCTTTTAATACCTAACAATAATAATTTTTTTTCTCTTTCTTCTTCTTATTCAATTATTTTTTTTTATATAACGTAACAAAAAAAAGTAATAATATTAAAGAGAGAGAAAAAGTAATAAAAATAAAAACGAGGAAGAGAGGTTTTTTTTCGGATTTGTTTTTACGAGTGTGAGAAATTTTTCCGATTGCAAAAAATATTAAAACGCATAACCTACGATTAAATTTTCCGGGAAAATGCATCTTCTTTTTTCCATCATTTCCCAACGCTAATAACTTACCGTAATAAAAAAAAAATACTAATACTTTTCCAAAAAAAAAAAAAAAAAGTCGTAACCTACGTAATATTATTATTATTTTTAAGTGGTGGGGGGGTTTTAAATGGAGGGGAGAGAGAGGGGGGTTCAAATAAATAAATATATAAATTTTTTTATTATTATTTTCTCAACGAAAAATATTTAATTTTGTTGTTGTTGTTGCTGTTGCTGCTGTTGTTTCCTCTCCTGTTGTTTTTTTTAACGTCTTTTGTTCTCGCGAGAATTTAAATTTTCTTTTTTTAAATTTTTTTTAATATTAATTTTACCGGAAACCGTAATAAAATTATAATTG
>NW_002987885.1:154283-207552 GCF_000006295.1 Pediculus humanus corporis | reverse complement strand
ATTTCCCCCCCCCCCTTATCTTCTTCCCTTTTGCTCCATTTTTAATTATTTTTTGTGAAATTTAAATACCGACAACAGCAACAAAAAATTATAATTCTTTAGAATTTACGTATCAGTAATAATAACGATTAAATTATCGTTTTTCAACCTCCCTTCCCCCTCCCCAAATAATAATAATAATTAAATTTATATATTGTTGGCATAATTTTTACGTACCGGAGGCTACACGACGTAAAACAAACAAAAATATACAACCCGTAACAACCGATGACACGATGCCCTAAAGGTTAAATTTACATATTTTTTGAATAAAAGGTCTTAAATGTAAATAAATAAATAAAAACCTTTCAGGATATCATCACGTGATGATATGAATCCTTACAAACCGAAAAGTCCGAGAGAGATTTAAAAAAAAAAAAAAAATTAGTTGGCAACATTTGTTTGTGAAATGGTTGTGCGTATTTATATATCAGTGTTGCCACTAATTGAAGATTTTTTTTCGTAAAGTTTTTTCGACGCCCCCCCTCCCTCTCCTCTCCCATTTGACGCAGACAAATTCGTTTCCATCAAAAAAATTTTTTTATTTTTCAACCGCCGCAAATTTAAAAATAATAATAATAATAATAATAATAATAATTAAGTGAGAAAAGTGTTTCGCTTACGTACTGAACAAATAATTTAAAACGAGTAATAAAAAACTTGCAAATATGGATGAAAAAAAAAAAAAAATTAATAATATGGCGAACGTATTACAAAAAATTAATTTACTCGAGTTTATTCTCTAATTATCACCGTCCATGTATTTTTTTTTCACGTCAGGTACCTGACAGGTACCGCCTGTTTTATTTTTTTTTTAACATCTTTAATTTATTACTATCATCAGAAAATTTTTCATTTGTTTTTTTTTTTTTTCAATTGTTACGTCATTCGATTTTCCAAAAAAAAATTTTGTGTTTTTTTATTCACATTGTTATACAAAATGTAACAATTTTTTTTTGTTTTTTTTTTTTATATATATATTTTATTTCTTTTTATAACAATACTTACTAGTTACACTTTTGAGCAGACGACGTAACAATAATAAAAAAAGAAAAGAAAAACATTAAAAATGATATTAAAAAAAAAAAAAGAAAGAAAGGAAGAAAATTTCCAAATCATAAGTTCTACTACTCCTGCTACTACTACTACTAGTATACTTCCTTTAAATAACCGAACACAATAAATTAAAGAAAGAATATTTATTTTACGATATGTCCATAAATACTATTTTTGATGATTACATAAAGAAAGAAAAAAAAAACTCATCAATACGAACATAAAAAAAAATGGAGGGAAAGAAAGAAAGAAAGAAGAAAAAAAAAATTTTTTTTTTTTTATTCCAGGGTTTTTATACAATAAAAATATTTTAATTGGTTTTTAAAATAAATGGAGAACGTAACCCACTTCACTCTCTTTCTCTCTCTTCCCCTCTCTCTCTTTTTTATAACAAAAAAATAAATAAATAAATAAATAATAAGAAAAAATGTTTTTTATTATTATTTTTTATTTATCAATAAGTTAAACATGAAATTTTATAATATAAAATCATATAAAACAAATACGTACGTCACTTATGTTTATTATTATTATTATTATTACGCACGCACACGCACGCACGCATAAATATTATTATTATTTTTTTAACAACATTGTTTTTTTTTTTTAAAACGTTGTAAAAAAATATAACGTTTTTTATTTTTATTTTTTTGGAGTTTTTAAATTCTGGAGAATTATCGTCGTTTAGTTATTTAAATTTCAAAATGGCTCCTTGGAAAATTTTTTTTTGGTTGCTGGAAATTCGTTTTTGCGTGATAAAAAAAAAAAAATTAATTTTTCATTCCGGTGTTGTATAAGATAATTTATATAAGTTATTTTAATTATAAAAAATATATAAAAAAAAAGATTAATTAATTTTTATTAAATAAAAAAAAAATGTCCAGTGGCTACTTTTTTGTTGTTGTCGTGCTGGAATCCTGAAAGAAAAGAAGAAAAATTAATTTTTTTTTTTTTTTTTGTAAAACAAAAGGTTCATGACATTTTTGTCATCGTTGCCCCTTTTTTTTTTTAAAAAAAATAATAGTATTAATAATGATAATAATAAATAAAAAAGAAAAAAAAGGAAGAGAGTGGAGGAGAGAGAGGGGGGAGAGAGAGGGGGGAGGGAGGAAAAGAAAGAAAGAAATAAAATGAAAATCCTCCTGTGGATTTATTCGAATGGTCAGCACCTGCTACGGAAAAGATTTATTATCAAGAAAGAAAGAACATTAATTGATAAGGAATGAAGTAACTATTTATCAATTTACATTTTCCTGACTCTCTCTCTCTCTCTCTTTCTCTCCTTCTTATAAACATTAGACATGCATAAAGGGTCATCAGAATTGTAATAAATCACCACTTTTACTTTTTACCCTTCACCCTTAGTGTGTGCGCACACGCACTCATGCACGCAAAAATCGCACAACAAATACAAACGACAGATAGATAGAAAGAAAAAAAAAAAAAATAATAATAAAAATCTATTTATATAAGCGAAAAGAAAAAAAAAATATGTTTGACCATTACCACCACCATCCCCCATCTCCATTCCCCTCTCTAATTTTATATTCATGAAAAATGACCGGGGTTGATGAAAATACTTTTGAATAGAAATTTGCTTAAAGGGGTTGAGGGGTTGTCGATTTTTTTTTTTTTTTAACTTTCTTTATTTATTTCATTTATTTAAATTACCGCCGATGGTTTTTTATTTACGCACTCACCCCCTCCTTCTTCATCCCCGTTTGCTTCCTCTCCTCGACGCTCTTTTTTTTTTTTTTTACTCCTTTCGGTAGCCTTAAATGGTTGGGTTTTTTTGCAAAAGATAATTAGAATTATTGTCGGATTTTTTTTTTTTTGTCAAAGGAATAAGGGTAGATGAGGAAAGAAAGATATTAGTGAACTTATATAAATGCTTTTTTTTTATATATAAATTTTAGCACCTCCACACATGAGGGCATTTACATTACAGTCTTTTACTGACGACCCTTTGATTTAATTGAAGATTTTCAACTTGTTGCGACACATGAGGGTTCCTGCTTTTATTAAACGGCTAAAAAAAAGTTTTCTTCTTCCACGTGTCGATGCAAAAAAAAAAAAAAAAAAAATTTCTCTTTTTTTTGCACACTGTTAAAGCTCTCTCTCTCACACTCATTTGATTTTGATTTATATGGTAGAAGAAAACAAAAAAAAAATGGCGTCTTTTTATGTAATTTAACGAATTTCTTTAATTTATCCAAATTTGTTTGTTTGTTTGTTTGTCTGTCTGGAAACAAAAAAAAAAAAATTTTTATTTATTTTTTTCGTAAAAAAAAAAAACCAAAAAAAAAAAAAAATGTATCTTCGTTCGCGTCATTACTCCGATTTAAGGCCAAATATCTCTCAATTTGCCCCGATATTGTCCCACGGGAACTCCCTTTTGTTTTCTTTTTTTCTATATGAATCAACTTTGTTAATCAGGAGCGTATATCGTATTTGTCGTTAAAAAAAAAAAATTCATCGCAAAATATTCTATTATTATTAACCGCACGAATGATAATTTTTTTTTTTTTTGCTTTTTCATCATCATCATCATTATCCTGCGGTTTAACTATTAGTACGAGTATCGTTTCGTGACCTATAACCTTTTCATTTATAACTAACGGTTTTTTTTAATGTAAGACATAAAAAGCTCCCGGTATGAAATGACCGAGAAATTTAGTCTCACATCAAGACAATTAATGCTCACCATGTGGTGGTGGTACCTCATTGTTAAAAAAAAAAAGAAGCTGAAGATTATAAGAATGCGAGTGATGTGGTATCGTACCTTTGACACCGAACCTTGTAATGCTAATCAACTAACTATTCGTACCTGAGAATTTTTTTTTTATTTAAAAAAAATCATCTTCATCATCCTAATGGAAAAATATTAACGGTTCTCACGTACTTTTTATATTTATTATCCTACGTCGGATTTAATAAAACCTGGATACTGTCCTGATGAACCGATCAAAAAAAAAAAAATTGATTAAGTTAGTCGACGAGGACATTATTCTTTTGGTCAATTGGTCAAACGATGAGAGGAGGGGATTCAAGGTTTTGAGCTTTAGGCGACAGCTCGCAAATTGTATTTCATTCACCCCATTGCCCACTGGTCAGTAGTCGTGAGCCCCCCCTTTTGATGTGTTTGTCTTCTTCTTCTTATTCTTTTCAATCGTTGATCTTCATGATCAAACTCTATGAATTCCTTTGGGATGGAAAAATCGTACGTACGCAAGTAGGAAAAATAGGGGTAGGGATGAAAAAACGGAGATTTTTTTTTTGTTGTTGTGAGGGCGGCGGAAAATCGAACATCGAGTATATAGAAGACAATTGGGTCGGGATTCAAATGGACATTTTTTTTTTTTTCCTTTTGTTTTTCAAATCACCATTTTCTAACCTTTTCGTTAATGGCATTTTCATCTCTCTCTTTCTCTCCTTCTCTTTCACTTATTTACATTTAATTTACATTTAAAGGCAAATCTAAACTTTTCATTATCTTTTTATCCCCCTCCCTCTCCCTTTCGGTTTTAAAGACGCCATTTTGATTCGTTCTTGACTTGGATTCTTTTTTTTTTTTTATATAGTAAAATAATAAAAAAATTGTAGAATGTTAAATTTTTTTTTGAGTTTAAACATTGATTCTGTTGGGAATAAAAAAAATAAAAAATAAAAATCTCTTTTTTATTTTGATTTTTTTTTCTTTTCTTTTTTTATAACATTAAGGGTTGCATGCGTACGAAAAAAACCTTAAAAATTTCAAAAACCCCCTTCCTTCCCCTCCCTCCAAACAGAACCCTTAAAGTAAATAATAATAATAATAATAAAATTTTCCCGGTTTTTTTATTTAGTTACACGAATTTGTTTTTCACAACATACGTGATATTAAAAAAAAAAATTCGTTTAAAAAATGACAAAACCGTATAAGTCGCAAATTTGAAAAAAAAAGAAAATTTTTTTTACTTCCGTTTCCGTTTAAATATTTTAACGGCTGAATTTTTTATTACTTCTCAATAATTAATTATTTAATTTTTTTTTACGATTCGAACCTGTTTATAATTTACTATTATTATTATTTAAGGTTTAAATTTGAAAAAAGTCGTGGGATTAGATGAGGAAAAAAACATAGATCGGTATCATTTATTCGAAAGGAAAAATTTTTTTTTCTTGTCGCCTTGTCATTTCATTCGATCCGACATTTCTCTTTTTTTTTTTTAATATTATCATCATCATCATTATTATTATTATTTATTATAATAAATGAAATAAAATTTTCGTTTTTCACGGCGTTCGATTTCGTTTTTCCTTTTTTTTTTCTCGGTGACAACAGCAATAAATTATTTTCGTTTTAAAAGGTATACAACAACAGGAAAACGTCTTAACATTAATATTAATGAAAAAAATTTTTTTTTTTTTTACAAAAAAAGGAAAAAAAAGGAAAACGTTTTCCATTTATACGGATTTTTTTTGTGTTTCCATTTTGAAATTTGTTTAAATAAATGACACCAGAGGGGGTTAAAGATAGGGAATTAGAAAAGAAGGGAGTTGAAAAAAATTTTTTTTTTTTTTTTTTTTTAACTCATTTTATTGATATAAATTATCAGTCTTGATAATATTTGTTTTGAACGTTTGTCGTTTGTTGTCGTTTGTTTATAAAAATTAATTTTTTTTTTTTTGGTTAAATACGCGGAAGAAAAAATTCTTAAGAAAATTTCTTCTTCACGTTATGTATTTTATTTCTATTTTTTTTTTTTTTTCGCGATTTATTGTTTTTATGTTTATGTTTTTGAACATAAAAAAAAACATTATAAACATTTTGAATCCTTTTTTTAGTTATCATACGACTCCCTTTACCCCCCCCCCCCTAAAAACATTTACAAAGTGTCGGAAAAAAAAACCATTTCGACGATTTAACAAATTGAATTTTCTTTTTGTTGATCGATAATAAACAATCGATAAAAAAAGGTAAAAAAACAAAATGGAAATTAAAAAAAAAAGATGAAAAATAATAATAATTGTCAAAGGAATTGAGAACAAGTGTAATAATAATAATAATAATATTATTATTTGGAAAAACAAAAACAAACATATTTCAATGAAAGTAAACGTTATTTCCGCTTATGAAAAAAATTCTCAAGAGTCTAATATTAACTATATAAAGAACAAAAACAATCTATGGAAAAACCGTTAAATTTCAACTATTTCAATTTATTTTTTTTCTTTTTCTGCTTCCACGATACATAAAAAAGTTTTTTTTTTCTCTGTTTCCATCGTGTTCATTTTTTCCCTCCGATAATACCTTTTAAAACATTTCGCGTTCGCTCTCAATTTCGTCGCCAAAGAAAAAAGCCGTTAAAATAAATTGTACGACTTTTTTTTTTAAATTTAACGGAAAAAAAAACGAAATAATAAAATAAAGTTAGAGGAAACGAAGAAAGGAAGGAGTGTCGGGTGAATAAAGTTAAAATGGTGGAAATGATGATGGTGGGGGGGGGTGGCGGCGGTGGTGCAAACAAAAGATATTGATATTGTCAGAGTTTCGACGTAACCCATCCAAACACGGAAAAAAAAGAAAAAAAAAAGTTTTAAATTTGTTACATCATCGTTTGGAAAAGCTCAGAGGGAAAATATTAAAAAAATTATTATTATTATTATTATTATTATTATTGTTCCTACTTTTACATTCTAAAGTCAAACAATTGGAAAATTCTTTTGAATTCTAATAAATGATACCGAAGAGTGAGAAAACAATTTTTTTTTCTTTTCTTTTTTTTTGCCTTCCTATTTTTTTCTATCTCTCTCTCTCTCTCTCTTTTGTTGTTGTTGTCGTCGAAAATAATTTTTTTTTTTTTTTTTTAGGTAGATAAAAAAATGAAAATGAAAATTTTTTTTTATATATATAATTGAAAAGAAAATTCAATCGGTCTTTTTGTACACAATTACGAAAGGGTTTTTGTCTGTCCATCGTGAGTCCCCCCTTCCTCCATTCTCCCTTTTTCTCCATTCCCCTCCCAATTGTTTTTTAAACTTATTTTTACATGGACAATCGTCATGTCATTTTTTTTTCCCATCCGACTCATCCTTCATTCATTCATTCATTCATTCATTCACTTGTTTTTTAAATGTGAAGTAATTTTCTTTTTTTTGTACGAGAGGTAAAAAGGGTTTAAAAAAAAAGGAAAAAAAAAGGGATGAAAAAGAGAAAATTTTTTTCCCGTTTTGTTTTCAAAATTCGTTGACATTTCCCTTCCCGCCCCAACCCTCGCCCCCTCCCACTCCCTCTTCTTTTTTTCCATTTTTCATATATATTTTTTTTTAAATTAATTTTTTTTTTGCCTTTTCCGATTTATTTTTAAACAACCTTAAAAATTTCGCCAAAATAAATCTCACATAACGATATATCGATTTATAAATTTAACGATCGATATATCGAATAATAATAATAAAATAATGATGATGATGATAAAAAAAAAAAATCATACAAGATCATTAGGTAGTTGTTGTTGTTGATGTTGTTGTAGGGCACCGCAAGAGATCTACCCTAAACGAGGAGGATTCATACAGTTTTTCATCCCTTATATTTGTAACCACCCTCTTTCATACCACCCTTATTCATACAAAGTGATTGATTAATCACTAAAATCTTTAGATTAAATCCGAATATTTAATTTTTTTTTTTTTTGTTTGTTTAAAAAAAAAAAATTTCGATACGCGGGGATTCATCGAGTCGATGGTACGATGGTAAAACCATAAATCTTTTTTTTTTTTTTTTTTTTTTTTATATTCATTATCGACTGCTGGAGAAAAAAAGAGAAAAAAATTTTAAATAAATTATTTATTATCATTATTATCATTATTATCGATTTGCATTCGTCTGCGGCGATTTAAACGATTTTTTTTTTTTAATATTCGAAGGGTGCGAACGCCCCCCTTTTAAGATATTTGATATTTTAATTAATAAAACGACGACGATTAATTTTTTCCAGTTGATTTTTTTTTCGTTGCAAAATCTCTGGAAATATTTTAATGGAAAATTTTTGAAAAAGCATACGTCAGTTTTTAAAAAAAAAAAAATCAATAAAATTGATTTTATTTATTTATTATTATTTTCCAGTCGTTTTAAAATTTTATTAATTTGTTTAATGTTTTTCCTCCTCTCCCTCCACTTCCTCCTCCTCCTCCCTTATTAAAACAAATAAATTATGTACTTATTTATTTATTTATTTTATTTAATTGTTACACTTCAATTAAATTAAAATTAATTGATTGAGGTTAATAAAGGTCAAGTCGCGTATGTTTAATTACGATTACAAACAAAAAAAAAAAAAATTTATTGTTACGAAATAATTTTTTTTATTAATGATTTATTAACGATTGTTTGTGTTTTTTACATAAAATATTATTAAACGGTCGTGACTTATTTATTTAAATAATAATAATAATAATTTTTTTTATGGATTTTATAAATTTTTTTTTTTTATTTTATTAAATTTTATCATTTTTTTTATATATCGATTTAATTACGACGATCGCAAATTTATTTATTTATTTTCCTGTTAGAAAAAATAATTATTAGGATAAAAGCTATTCAATAAAATTTTTTAAAATGTTGGTATTATTGTAAAATAATAATAATAATACGAGATAGTCAACGGGGGATAAATAAAATCCTATCAAAAAAAATTTCGCGAAAAAAAAAAATAAAGGAGAAAAAAATTAAATTAAAAAATTGATTCTTTTGACCCGACGTGTCAATGTCTAATCCTACGATTATAAAAAAAAATTAAAAGAAATTTAAGGATGTCTGGTTAACGTACTTAACCGTTTTTTTATGTACACGTACGAAAAAAATGGCGGAAAAAAAATCCGTTGGTCAACCGGGGTATATTTAAAGGGAAAATGTCTAAAAATTAATTAATACTTTCGTTTCCCCGGATAATTAAATGTGACCGAACCGAACGTAGCAACACTATCTTATTAACCGTTTTGGGGTTAATAAATAATAATAATTAAACGTTATCACGTCCGTTTATTAAATGATAATACAAAAAAATTTTTATTTTTTTTTTTAACCCGTGAAATTTTATTCTTATGGTTTTTGCCTGATGTAAATCAAACCTCGAAATTCAAATAAAAAACAATTTTTTTTAACGTTAATTAACCCAAAATGTCATTTAAATATAATGTAACGTTAAATTCTTCTTACGATGCGTACGAATGAAAAAAATCATTTTTTTCGTAAAAGGTTCTTGCACGTGGTCTAAAATGATTATTTGTCTGATGTTACTTTCGTCGCTGCCGTAGAATTTTATTTATTATTATTATTATTATTATTATTATTATTATTATTACGAAACGAGTAATAAAAGGTAATAAATAAGTAAATAAATAAATAAATAAAAATTATTAATTATCGTATATTTAGTTTTTTTTTTTGTAATATTTTATTAATTAATTATATCTAAAATATTATCCAAAATAAATAAATTTAATGAATTGATAATAATTTAATAAATTTAATGAAATTTAATGAATTATGTGACCTTTGACATTAAATAATAATTTTTTTGATAAGGGTATTGTATATAATTTGCAATAACCTTTTTTATAAATTTAGTTTTCGAATCGTCGTCTTCTCGGGTGGTGGGTATAATAATAAATATGAAAATTAAAATATTATTATTATTTTTTATTTCTGTCGTTTTGTTTGTCGATAATGTTGCGACAGAATCCGATCATTTGAAATTGAAAACAAAAGTCGGTGAGTAAAATTTTTGGGAAAAATTTTTTTTTGTTTTTTTTTTTCCATGTCCATTTTGAATATTTTTTTATGAAACAATTTTAGCGGATAAGGATTTTCTCGAGAAGCAACGATTCGTATTGAAAATTTTATGGGGTGTCACACATGAACATTCGTGTCCGAGACTTTTAGAAATCGAAAATTCTTTTAACCTCGAAGAAAGTTTAAATAATTACACGGTAAGTCACCGGCATTATTCGAATTGTTCCATCGTCATACTTAATTAAAAAAAATTTTTCTTTTTTTCTTTTTTCGATAAAGAATGTCGAAGCGGTTAAAAAGTTTATGAAAGTTTACAAACATGGAATACTACCGAAAGGAAAGGCTTTTTCCGTTTTCAATAGGAAACATTTAGAAGAATCGTTGAATTTATTTAATTTGTTTTATTACGCATCGGATTTTGAAACGTTTAAAAATTCTGTCGTATGGGCGAGATTTCATTTTAATCCTGGACAATTTGTTTATGCTTTGTCTCTCGCTGTTGCACATCGTGAAGATTTTAAAGGAGTCGTACTTCCGCCTCCCTATGAAGTTACCCCTCATTTATTCGTCAAAAGCGATGTTCTTCAAAAAGCATTCGAATTAAAATTTTTAACAAATAAAAACGACAGCGATCCGATAGTGTTAACCGTTAACAACACAAAACTTTATCCTTGTTATCAATACGATGATGAAAATGAATCACACAATTGTTACTTTGATAAGGATTACGATCGATCCGAAGAACGTCTTTCGTATTTTACCGAAGATGTCGGTCTCAACAGTTTCAACTACTTCCATCACGTTTTCAATCCATTTTTTCTCGATGCTTCTTACGGGTATAAACTCGAAGGACGCGGTGAACTTTTCTTTTACTACCACCAACAAGTTTTAGCACGTTACATTTTGGAAAGATTGTCAAACGATTTGCAAAAATTCGAACCGCTCACATTTGGAAAACCCGTTAAACACGGTTACGATCCTAATCTTCGTTATCCCAACGGAAAAGCTTTTCCGGTACGTCCAGATGACGTAACAGTTTTAGAACACGAAAGTTTCGAATATCAATTGCTTGACGATTATGCCAACAGAGTTTTGGATGCTGTTGATTTTGGATCTTTATTTACTCCTGATTTGAAACAAGTTTTACTAACCGATTCCGAAGGTTTAGATCATCTTGGTCACGTGGTCGAAGGAACTGCAAAATCCGTTCATCCGAGATATTATGGAAAACTTTTCTATTACGGAATGAGAGCTTTTGGTAACATTGCTGACGTACATAAAACTCATTCTTCTCCTCCGGGAGTTTTAGAACATTATCAAACCGCATTTAGAGATCCGATGTACTATCGATTAATTGCTTTCCTCACGAATTTGTACCATCGTTTTAAAAGTCATTTCGACGAGTACACTCACGAAGAACTCGAGTTTCCAGGAGTTAAAGTATCGAACGTCGAAGTTAATAATTTGTTGACGTTTTTCGAAGAATTCGAATTTGACGTGACTACTCTCGCGAGTAAACAACATGAAAAAGAACCGTTTGTGAGAGTACGACAATACCGACTCAATCACAAACCTTTCAACTACAAGGTACACGTCACATCGGACAAAGATTCCACGGCAATGTTTAGAGTTTTCCTCGGTCCAAAATACGATTCGGAAGGTCTTAAACTACCATTAAACGAAAGAAGGAAAAGTATGGTTGAAATCGATCGATTTCCTTATTCAGGTAATTTAAATAATAATAAAAAAAATTTTCTTTTTATTTTTGCACAAATTTTATTTATTTATTTATTTTTTTTAATTGTTTAAACAGTAAAAACTGGAGAAAACGAAGTCGTGAGAAATTCTCAAGAATTTTTCGGTACGTCTCCCGATCATAAATCTTACTTAGATTTATACAATTCCGTTAAAAGTGCTCTGAAAGAAGGAACCGAATTCCATTACGACGAAGTTAACCGTCAATGCGGATTTCCAAATCGTTTCGTATTACCAAAAGGTACCCGCGACGGTTTACCACTTTCCCTATTCGTCGTAGTGAGTCCTTTGGAAGGTGACGTCACTGCCGAATCATTCGATAAAAAATATCACAGCACAGTCGGTTGCGGAGTCGGACTCGGTCTCGTACATCAAGATGGCCGCGCTATGGGATTTCCATTCGATCGTAGAATGGATGAAACTCATCTTCACGTACCTAACGTTTACGAAAAAGATGTCGTCGTTTATCACAAGAGAGCCAATGAAGTTACCGATTCACCTTAATTGAATAATTTTTTTTTTTTTTTTATGGATTTCCCACTTCCGCTTCCGCTCTTCCTTTCCCGCCTTTTTTTTAAAAAAAAATGATGGATGATAACCCATTTAAAAAATTATAAAACAACGAGTCACACTCTCACATTCCTAGTCAATCACATTATTATAATTATTATTTTTTACGTTTTTTTAAAAGATTGATTGATTGATTGATTGAATGAACGAACGGAAGAATGATTGATATACATGTTTCGATTAAAAATATCTTCCCTTAAATAATCATTATTATTTATTTATCGATTTTCGTATAATAAATTAAAAAAAAAAAATCGGACTAATATATACGAAAACGCGCGTGTGAATAAAAAAAAAACGTGGAATTAGAAAGAAAGAAAATTATTATTATTATTTTTTGCTGTTTTTTTAAATTTCCAATCTAATTTCCTTTTTCGGACAAAAAAAAAAAAGATTTTTGCATATCGGAAAAAAAAATCCGACGTTCGAACATGACGTTTGAAAAAAAAAAAAAAGTTAAACTCGTTCACTTTATGGCTCCCCGTCATCTGTCAAACCCTAGATTATGGGATCAAATTCTTTCTTTTTTCCTCTCCCAAGGGTTGTTCATTTCATGTAATGTATGTGAGAACATGCAACAGAGAATTTTAAGATTGAAGGGTAAACTTTTTTTTTTTTTTTTAAATTGCATCAATTTAAATAAAAAGCCTTTTTCTGTATTTTTGTTTTTCTTTTTTTTTTCTCCTTTTTTTTAAACATCACCGAACCTGGAAAATCCACACAAAAAAAAGGAAATTTTTTTCTTTTTTTTAATAAGAATAATATAAACAACAGGAAAAAATTTTTCTTTTCAGTCAAACATCATTTTTCATATGGGAGATTAAAAAAAAAAATTCTTTTTTATTATTTTTTAATACCCCCCCTCCCCTTCCCCCCACCCAAAACAAAAAAAAAGAAGATTTTCCAAAAAGAAAAAAAGCCCTTCTAGATCTTTCTTTCCTTTTTTTTCCCGTTCGGTGAAAAATGATGTTTATAATAATAATAATAATAAAAAAGGTTTCTTTGTAGTTGCTGTTGTTACTGGATTTTATTTTTTTCCATATGATGAAAATTCCAACAATTTTGTTCACGTATATTATTATTATTATTATTTTCTTCTTCTTCTATTTCCGATTAAACATGAAACATTTTAAATTACTCGAAACGAACGAAACAGATTTAAAGAGAATGAAAGGAAGAAGAAAAAAAAGGAAAAAAAGGAAACGCTCTTAGGGAAAGAAAGGGAAAAAAAATGAAAAAAAACTCTTCATCCCTTCATTTATTTGTATTCGAATTTAAAAAAAAAAAAAAGGAAATCACAAAGGAAAAAATAACCGCAGATATTACAAAAGAAATATATATATATAAAGCGTAGAGAGAGAGAGAAAGAGAGAGAGAGGAAAACCTTCTTTATAATAAAAAAAAAAAAAGAAAGAAAAAAAGTAAAGTAAATAAAAGTCCAATCAAAACGAAATTGGAAACGTCTTGTTAAAGATGACGAAAGAGAGAGAGAGAGAGAGAGAGAGAGAAAGGTGGTGCGGTGGAAGTAAGATATCACATTTCAAACGTGTATCATTATTATTATTATTATTTGTAACGGAAAACGTGGATATATAAAAATTTTTTGGAAAGGATGTTACGCCGCCGCAGTAATAATAATAACTCCTCCCAAACGATCAGGATCCTATAAGTAATAATAATAATAATAATAGTAGGAAAAAGAAGGAGGAAAAGGAGGAGGGTGAGGAGGAGAAAATAGGAAAAATAGAAAAAATAAAATTAGCGGATTTTATCGGTGCGTAATGTTGGCAATATTGTAAAAATATATAAAAATTTATTTTTCATATGAACGATTCCATTGTTAAAAATAATGACGTATTATTTCCATGGATATAGAAAAAAAACCTTTTTTAAACTGTCAAAAGGTTTCGTCCCTTAAGGATCAAATCACACAATGTAACCAATATTATTATTATTATTATTATTATTTTCTTCCTTTTATTATTTGTTGTTGACGATAAAGTAAAATCCAAAATGGAAAAAAAAAATTATAACTGACAAGGAAAAGAAGGAAAATTTTTTTTAAATATAAATCCAATTGAATAAATAAATAAATAAATGAGATAATGATAATAATAATAATAGTAGTAGTAGTGATAGTATATCGATTATTGATTAGTTAACGGATCAAAGGAATGAAAAAAAAGGAAAATTTTAAAAGGGTCAATTTTGATAAGGATCAAATGTGGGGTTCGTTGGTCGGTCGGTTGATTGTTTGGTTTAATTTAGGAAAATTTAATACGTAATAAAGTTGACGACCTTTTTTAAGGGTCACGTGAGAAATTTTTCTTTTTTTTTTGTCGTAATTTAATAAAAAAAAATTTTTTGGCGGGAAAATTTAAATAATTTTATTAGAAAACGTCGTCGATTCACTCTACGAAGAGAGGGAAATTTTTTTGTTGTCGTCGCAATTTTAAAAAACTTTTTGGCGGGACAATTTAAATGATTAAAAAAAAAAAACGGCGACCTTCACGATTTTACGTTTTCTTTGATGCAGAAAATTTTTCGAATTTTATTTCCCCCCTCCCCTTCACCTCTTCCACCTCCCCCGGAACCTTTGATACGTTTCCTTTTTCCAATCGTAAATTTCGCGTCATTCCCTCTTGTTTTTTTTTTTATTTATTGCGTTAAGTTTATTGACCTTTTTAAAAAGGATTTAATTAATAATTTTTGTCGATGAAATTATTTAATTTTCAATCAATTTTTTTTTTTAAACGTGGAGGAAAATGAAAAAATGGTTTCGTTAATTGCACAAAAAACATAAAAAAAAATTTAATAAAACATGGAAAAGTAAATAACAAAAAAAAAAAAAAAGGAAATGATAGAAATTATTGACAGGTGCGTTAGATATACTCCAACAGCATAAAGAAGGGTGGTAGAACGACACAAGGGGAAGGGGAAAAAAAATGGCTGGAGAAAAAATAAAAAAAGGTCGAATGGTGTTTTCCATGAATTTCTTCCAATTAGAAAAGGCAAAAAAAAAAAAGTAACAAAAGCAGAATATTCCAATCGAGTGGTCATCACCCAGATATGTTTTAGAGAACGATAACAGCTGACGGTCATATTAAAAAAAATTTTTTTTATTCGGGATTTGAATTGATGGATCCCGACGACCTGAACACGCAGCGTTTATGCTATGTGGGATTCCCCTTCTACGCCATCTGCACCGCCACCACCACCACCACCAACGCCACCGCCGACGCCGCCACCGCACAAAACACAAAAGGCCGCACCTGTTACTTCAATTTTTTATTATTTACCTTATTTTCATCGTATTATTGAAAAATTACCCCCCACCCTCTCTCTCTTTCGTTTATCCTTTTTTCGACTAAACTTTTTCATCCTTTCTCTCTCTCTCTCTTTCTCTTTTTGTTTTCTAATTTCAAACAATCTCCCTTTTCCTCTCTCTTTCTCTCTCTCATTTTTTCTTTTATGCTTAACTTTTTTTTTATTTTATTTTTTTTCCGCGAAACATTTTGAAAAATTCATTTATGTTTTTTACGCTGATAATAATCCTCTACGAGGATATTAAATCTTTTTTAATCACATCTGCTCTTTCTCCACCATTTTATTCTTTTTTTTTTTTTTTTTACTCGGGTCGGACGAGGGGGAAGAAGGGAGAGGTAGAGAGAAAAAGGAGAAGAGATGAGGGCTTTGGAAAATTTGCACGGAAAGGTTTTTTTTTTTCCTTTTTAAAAATTTTCTCCTTTTTTTTTTTTCTTCGTTAATCGTTTATGAATAATCCTTTACGAATTAACCATCACGGTGAAGGTTATTATTATCATTATTATTATCATTATCATTATTATTTTTCCTGTTGTTGTTGTTGCTTTTGATAACGAAATTAAAAAAAATTTTTTTTCCTTACACGCATGACGAATCCTTTTGTTCCATTTTTTTTCTCACAGAATTAAATAGTAAATTGATACGGTACTGATTAAAATAATCGTGATAAAAAATTCTTTATTACGGTCCTGTTTAAAATAATATTTAATAAATCAGATTACAAACAACCGCAGACACCGACCGACCGATCGGTCAAGGTTTGTTATCATAAAAAAAAAGCGGCGTAATTACCTTAAAAATAAATAAAAGTTTTTAATGTATGTTATTAAGTAAATAAATTTTTTTATTGTTGGGGAGCGGGGGGGGGGTTCTCACGACTCCACATTTAAATGAAAATTTTATTGGGGTAACACACACACAAAAAAAATTTTTTTAATATGAATTTTACCACAATTAGGAGGTAAAAGAAAAAGTAAATTTACAAAACCGCAAAATATTAAAAATTTATCGTCTGATGGAGAAAAATTATTTATTTAAAATAATGATTTCGTTCTCCAGTAAGAGAGATTTTCCCCCCTCCCCTCGATGTAAGTTTTCCGTTGACAAAAATAAAGAATTGTTACGTCACTGGAGAATTTCGTAATGATAACACTTATGTGTGATTAAAAAAAAAAAGGTAAATAAAAAAAATTCTTTAGGCTCTGGACAATGGAAAAAAACACGAAAAATAAATTTTTAAGATTTATATAATAAATCATTTTGAGTTTTTATATTCTCCCCAATAAAATACAGATAAATTTTTTCTTTTTCTTCTTCTTGCATTCCAGTCGTGCCCTTCTCTCTCTCTCTCTCTTTCTCTCTCACTCTCTTAAGAGGTCTTATTGTCTTAGAAAACAACAGCGAGTTAAGTGAAAGAAGGTTTTTTTTTCTTTTTTTTATTGTTTCTTTCTTTTTCTCTCTCCCTCTCTCTCTCTCTCTCTTTTTCTCCGTCTAACATTTCGTCGTCGCCTGACTTATTTTAAGCCTCTTTACGGAAACGGAAAGTGTCCAACTCTAAAGCATAATCCTATTGTCTTCGGATCACGCGATAATCGAATATCAAATCGAATTCTCGTTCTCCATCGTATTTCTCTCTCTCTCTCTTTCTTTCTTTTTTTTTTTATTTTTTTCACTCCCAGACTCACGGGGAAAAAAAATGAAGTTAACAAAAAAAAAAGAAATGAAGCAAACAGGAAAATGGCAGAGTAAAAAAAAAAAAGAGAAAAAAGGGCAGAAAAAAAGAAAAGCATAAGAAAAATTTTTTGGTTGAACGATTGCGACAGCGAAAAATAATCCGGGGGTGAAAATATCGGGTTGGGGTTGATAGCAAAAAAATAGAAAAATTTAATTTTAGCCTATGTGAAAATAGAAAAAAAATTTGACAAATACTGAAAATAATAATAATGATAATAATAATAATAATGGAATTGTTCATTCGTGCGAACGGACGGACATATTTGAACCGTGCGTGTGCGTGCGTGTGTGTGTAAATTTTATTATTATTATTTTAAGTTTCGTGAAGGCTTTCCTCTCTTTCCCTCCACTCATCCCCTCTCCCACTCTCACATTCCATGGAAAAGATAAAAGAAAATTTGCAATAAATATTTATTATTTACCTCATTCCCCCTCCCCCCATTTCGTCGTCGTCAACCCTTTGACAACTTATTTCAAGTGTCGACAAATTTTGTGACCGTGAATTTGATAAAGTTGTCGCCTCAAGGTCATAAAAATAAATTTTCCAGTGGCAAAAAAATAGCAAACAACAAATCAAACAAACAAACAAACAAGGACAAATCCAACAAACGAATGATTTTTCCCTTATTTTCAAACAAAACTTTTTTTTTTCATTCATCAATTATTTGTTGAAAATATTTTCGTGTTAACTTAGGGTTGTTTTTATATCAATCAATCTCCCGGAGAAAATATAATCGATGAATAAAACAACCGTGTGACTCTCGACCAAAGAGAGAGAAAGAAAGAGAAAACGTTTCCAACCGGAAATGAATTTTTCTAAATGAAAGAAAGGAAAAAGGAAAAAAAGAACTTTGAAATATTGACATATATTCGTATTGGTCATCATCGTTTGTCCAGTTTCGTTACACGCGACGGTTAGTTTGTTGTACTAACAACCCGACTAAATCAACGTTTGTATTATTATCATTATTATCATGACTCTATTGACCGATGATGTTAATTAAAATTTTAGAAAAGATCCTGGAAAAATAAAAATTTTTTTTTCGATCCCTCTTTTTATAGGCGTGTCAGGTAAAGGGTTGTTGGTTGGTCACGTTGCGTGACACGTGTTTTTACTATTCTTAGGTTCCGAAATCCTGTCACTGTCAACTCCATCAATTATTGTTTCTGATGACAACAATGCGGCGATCCGTTCATGAATCAAAATCCGTTCTTAACTGTATAATTTTTATATAGTGACACGCGTTCGTTATGACGTTCAACTCGTTCGTTTAATGACGTGCAGTTTTTCTAAAAAATAACCCAAAGGAAAAAAAAAAAACCTAAAATCTATAATCAAAGGATAATGATGATAATAATGATAATCACGGAAAGGATTTTTCGTTCGAATTTTTTCTTAATTTCCCGTACATTTATCAGTGTTGCCAACTTAACGTGTCCGAGATGAGTGAGCATCAAACGCGAACGTCAAAATTAAAATTTTTTTACCAACACGAACGTTACGAATTTGTGCGTGTGAAAAAGGATCTCACGGCGAAGAAGGAGGAGTAGGAGGGGGGAGAAGATGAGAGGAGAAAGATCACTTCCGGTTGAATTATTTTTTAAAAAAAGTGAAATAAATAAAAAATTTTCTTTTTATCATAAGATAATCATTTCGTTTACATATTATCAAAGCTTTTAAAAACTTTTAACAGGATTTTTTTTTTCGTTAAAATTCATCGAATGATTTTCTAATTACACTTTTAAAATTTCACATTCCCTAATGGTTAAATTCTTTTTTTTTTTTTTTAAGATAAAACAACTTTTTTTTAAAAATAAATCGTTTTGCCAACACCTGATGTGATGTTAAAAACCATCATCGACGGACGCCATATTGAATTTTTTTTTTTTTTAGATAAAATGAATTTGAATTCACTCGCTGATCCTCGTATGAAATAAAAAGAGTGAGAGAGAGAGAGAAAGAGAGAGAAAGTACAGGAACGAAAATATAGATGACGATGATGATGATGATGATCTCCGTTTTTTTTTTTTAAATGGCGCGTTATTATTGTTTTAAAAAGTTAAATATTGAAATGACTCGTTAATTTTTTTTTTTTTATTCTTTTGTATTTACATGACGCTAATTGACAAGTAAACTGACAGATGAACAACAGGAAAAAATAAAAAATTAAGAACAAAAAATTAACTGGATAAACCCTCCTCCTCCCCTCCCCTCCTCCCACACACTCTTTCTCTCTCTTTGGTAAAAGAACAGCAGCAGAAAACGAACAACTGGACTTTGGATAATGAGTTAAAGACTAAAAAAAAAAAAAAAGGCGGAAGTTCTAATTATGATGAGGGTCGTTTGTTCGGTCGGTCGGTTGTTCGGTTGTTCAGGTCGCTGCTAAAAATAATTTGATTTTTTTTTTTTTTATTTACTGTCGCTCGTTTGACGAGAAGAAGAAAATACAACAGGACGAAAAATACTTACGGGGTGGAAAAAGAAGGGGGTGGGAAGAGAGAAAGAGAGAGAGAAAGAGAGGAGGTAAAAAGGGTGGTAAAGTTCATATTTGGTTTTTTTTTTTTTTACCCCCTCTTCCGGTACGAGTTCCGGAGTTTTTCATAAGGATAAAAATCCGTTTCCGTTTCCGTTATAAAAATCAAATCTTTTCTCATCATCAAAGAAAACAATTCTATGAAAATTTTTTGAATTTTTTATGATTTTAAAAAAACAAATTTTTTTACCCGCAAAAAAAAAAAAAAATTTCTACTTTTCCTCGAGCCCCCCGCCCCCCTCTCCCCTTCCCTCCATCCTCTTCTTCCTCTTTATTGATTCGATCGATCCGAGTTTTCTATTCTTTTTAAAGTGCCCATTAGAGACCATTTTCTTTTGGAATATATATCCTTCTTAGTTTTTTTTCTTTTTCTTTTTATAATATAATAATATGGTTGATTCGTTTTTTGTATTTTTTTTTTCTTTCTATATCTCATGAGAAAAATAGAAAGAAGAAGAAAATATGATTTTGGTGAACCGATGAATTCTCAATGGAATTTACTGGAGAAAAAAGCCACTTGCTGGAAGATTTTATTAAAATGTAAAATTGGTAAATCTTTATCATATTCTCAGGTATATGATACCGAAGAATAAGAAAAAACAAAAAAAAAATTTTTTTTTTACCCCCCCGTTTGTTGTTTGTTGACATTTGAAAATATATAAAAAAGAGAGTTTTTTTCTTCTCATTCGACAAACGAGAATGAATTGCGGCGGAAGCGGAAACGAATATAAAAGGTCAAAAGGTTTACAGTAGTAATCAAGAAAAAAATTTTTAATCAAAAGGTTATTTTTTTTTTTTTTCATTCATTCATTATATGAGACTAAATATTGTTGTTGTTGTTGTTGTTGTGTCCTTTTGTTGTTTGTTGTATTAATTTGTAAAATTGTACACACACAGACACACACAACATCAAAAGAAAATCAAAACATCAAAAAAAAAAAAAAAATTCGTTTTATTTTGAATAGAAAAAAAAAAAAGGAAAAATTTCCCGACAGGATATGATCAAAAAATGATATCAAGTGAACTCATGTAAATAACTTCCGGTTCTTTTTTTTTCATATCAAAAAAAAAATTATAAAATTTATATTTTTTTTATATATAAAGAAAAAAAAAACACAACAACATGGAATTCAAATATATAAATCCGTTTAAATAAAAAATCTAATTTTTTTTTTTTTTACCGGACAATCTCAGCTCTACCCCGTATCCCCTTTTTTCCCCCCCCGTGACATCCCTCAAAAGGTTTATCAACCTCAGGAAAAGGGATTTGCCTACTTTCTATCAAAAAAAAGTTATTTATTCCAATATCGTAATTCATTTCATGATGGATGTCGGATTGGTAAACAAAAAAAAAAAAAAACCTCCACTTTTTCCACTAAATTATTATTTAAATTTAAAAAAAAAAGACCTAAAAAGGGTGGCAAAAAAAACCGCCGAGATTCAAAGATTATAGAGAGGATGCTGCTGTAAACGGATGACGCAGAAAATTGAGATATTGAGGATTATTGGTGATCAATTTCCGGCGAACGACGTTCGGGAGGTTGAAATTTAAAAAAAAAAAAAAAACAAAAAAAAAAAAACTGGGTAGAAAAAAAAAGGGGCAGGAGTTAAAGGTTTTTAATTGCGACCTCAACCCGAGCCTTTCTCTCTCTCTCTTTCTCTCCCACCCCCTCCCTCTCTCTCTCCCCCCACCCTCTCTCTCTCTATTTTTATTTCTTCACTTACTATTTTTCTCCCTAAAATCTTTTTTTTTTCTCTTTTTTTATTTGTAATGTCGGTTACACGTTTTACACTTGATCGAACAGAAAATTACCATTTCGTACAAAACCAAAAAGAACTCGCGGACGTACAAACGTACGTACGCACGCAAACAAACAAACAAACAAACAAATGTTTTTTTTCCATTCTTCGGGTTAATAAACGATTCGTTTCTTAGAATTGAAAAAGAATGACGAGAGGGGAGGGGGGTCCTTCGGATGATCGGGATGGTTTTGGTTGACGTATCACAAGAACAAAAGGTTTTACGGTGAATTAAAAAGGTCGTGGGAATAACAAAATAAATAATTATTTACACGGTTCAACGGTAGTAGTTGAAATATACAAATAATAATAATAATAATAATAATCTCGTCGGAAATTATTTCAGTCAACCAAAAATAATCGTTCATTAATATCCGATAATTTAACTGCTGTCTATCTATCGGAATTGATTGATTTCTCCATTTATAATAATAATAATAATATTTACAAAAAAAAAGGTTTAAGACCCGATGATGATGATGATGATGAGGATAGTGATAAAAAAAAAGTCAATAATAAAAAAAAAAAAATGATTTGTAATGTTTTGTGGTTTATTTTGTTCAAAATGTTTTTAACCACCGCATCGAATAATAACTAAAAAAACAAAAAAAAATGTTTGTTGTTTGTTGTGTTGAACCACAAAATTTTTTTTTTACTCTCTTTGTTTTCATGAGAAATTTTTAAATAAGAAAAAAAGTAAATCAAAAGGTAAAAAATTAAAAACGACAAACCGTCAACGACAGACGAAAAGAGAGAGAGAGAGACACACACACACACGTAACAATATTTGTTGTTTGTTAAAAACAAACAAAATGATTTCGACAGATTTATATCATTCATTCTCGTTTTTTTAAAGACGTAAAACAAACAAAATCTTTAAATTAAAAAAAAAAAAGAAAAAAGGTACGAAAGGTTTTTTTTGTCAATCAAAAATTTATTTAACCTTTAACCTATTTAATAACCATCGTGACGTAAGGAATTACGTAAACGAAAGTGGCATCAGACACGATATACGCGTATTTATTTATTTATTTATTTTTAATTATTTTCAATTTTTCGTTTTTCCTCATAATCATCATCATCATCTTCCTTTTTTTTTTTTTATAGTTTTAATTATCCTTTTTTATAAACCTTCGAGAAACAAACAGAAGAAAAAAAAAATTAATTAACTGGAAAATTATACGAATAATTTTTTTTTTTTTTTTCATTAAATAAATTAAAAAAAAAGTCAAGTTTAAACCTCCCGGGGTTGTCCTAAAATTAATTTCAACAACCTTTCAAAGGAAAAAATCTTTCCTTTTCTTCCTTTTTTCCTTCCTTCCTTTCTTTTTTTTTTTTTGAAACGTCCCCCCCTTTGGGGATTCTGTGTGGACATTTTTACAAGGCAAAAGAATAAACAGTTTAAACTAAGAGTTATTTTAATTTTTAAAAGAATCGGTTTATCGATAAGAAATATATATGCGACTTAATTCTTTTTATATTATTATTTTTTCACATAACGTATTATACGTACTACCTTTAAGGTTAATTAACCGTTATTATTATCATTTTGGTTAGCATCGAGTAAAAGTTTTTTTTTTTTTGTTTTAACGTACGTTCTGGAACGTTTTTCCGTTATTTTTAAAAATTTAAAAAGTTATTATTACGCGACGGTCGTAAAAAAAAAAAAAAAATTCGCGGTTAAATCCATCAGATAGATGGATTTTAACGGATTAATAAAAGTTTTTTTTTTTTTTTTTTTATTTAAATACACGAATTCATTTTGAATGGAATCACTGCCTTCTATGAAACGAGGAGAGAAGGAGAAAGAGAAAAAAGGGCAACGGACAACAGGAGCATGAGGTAGCGCAGTTTGTAGAGCTTTTACTCCTACTACCATTAAAAAACTTTCATTGATTCCGTATGAGTTAATCCTTTAGGTGGAAAGAGAAAAGGGAAGAGAAGGGAGGATTCCCTTTAAATTACAAACGCCAACGAACTTTTTTTTTTTTTTTTAATAACAAAGCAACAATTTTTAAAAATCCTTTTTTACGCCCATCAGGTTGAATTATCCCAACCCTGTTATTTTGGGTAGTTGAACTAGTGTTGCGGAACCGACATTTAAAAAAAAAAGAAACGTAGAGGGTATCTTGGTGACAACCGTCACAAGTTCGTCACGAAACAAAGAGTTAAAGCATGCAAGACACGTGGCTCCCCCGCTCCCCCTCTAGGAAGGGATGAAGATACCACGGTGGCATCACCAACACCACAGAGATGTTACGTCATTGAGTAACGATTTTCTTTGTTTTGCAAATATTTAAAATGCAAAATGATATTTCTGTTGACATTTTTGTCATCCCGGATATGTTTAAAAAAAAAAAAATACAAGAGTGTAAATCCTTTCATGTTTTTTTTTTTAAATCTTCTTCGGCGTCGTCATCGTCGTCGTCGTCGACTGTGACGGATTGAAAGATTTTTTTCCGTTTTTTATCCGCCCACCTACCACCACCACCACCACCCAATGATCCATCATATTATAAACCATCAATGAACTGTCTGTAAACTACAATTTAATTTTGTATTTTTTCATGCGTGCGCGTCTGCATGCGTGCGTGCGTGCGTGCGCGAACGTGTCGACAATACGCATATCTACTAAGTCTGTAATATATATATATATTCATCGGGGTATTATTTTGTTAAGATTGTTACAAATCCTTATTTTTTTTTTTTTTTCAATTCAACGCGGGATGATCAATGTGGAATTAAAAAAGGGAGTAACTTATACTATCATCCCTTAGGTACATAAATTGAAAAATTTTAAAAAAAAAAAAAAAATGTTTTTTATTAATCGACCGCCATTAAACATTTTTTTTTTTTAATCATTAAAAACTCACGATCGTTTATAAAAAAAATTGTAAATGATTTGATTTTGACGTGTTTTTATTCATTTGCAAATGAATTTTTTTTTCCTTTTTTTCCATTTGTTTCTCTTCTCTTCTCTTAACATTAACTAACGAGTTTTTTATTCAAAAAAAAAAAAAAAAATGATTTCGTTATTTCGTATTGAATTTTATTAAATTACATCGATGGAAACTTCTTATTTTCTAATGACACGATATAATTTTTTTCTTTCTCCCCCCTTCCCCCAACCCCAAAGAATCGTAATCAACTTAAAAGTTATGAAGAATAAATTTTATAAGATAAGGCGATTGATAAAAAATTCAGGTACGTCATGAAAATATTAATAAAATCGTTACGTCACATCTCCCGTCACTCTTTTATTATTATCATTATTATTTCACCTGTGTGTGCGTTCATAAATATGTTCTTCGTTACGTCGTAATATTTGAATTATACAAAAATTCGAGGAAAAAGGAATAAATAAAAAAAAAGAGAACAATTTACATAAAATTTCATCGGAGGGGAAGAAGGAGGGAGGAGGAGGAGGAGAAGGAGGGAAGAAAAGAAAAAATAAAGAAAATGCTTTTACTCATTTTAAAATTTCTTATAAAAAAAAAAAAAAAGTCAGGAAGAAAATTATTTGCCATAAAAGAAAAGTTAATAGGAAGAATTTTCTCAAAATCCGGGAGAAGATAACACGTCAAAATTTTCCTTAAATTAGAACGCGCGTCAGTACGTCAACATCTGTAAAAAAAAAATAAAGTTATGAGTAAGGGGATGATGATGTTGCGGGGGTTGAAAAGATAAAAACGAAAGGAAATGAATATATGAATAAAATGGGAAAAGGAAAAAAAACGAAATTTAAGAAAATCGTTTTGCCCGTGCATAAGGTACGAGTAAGGGTGGTCTTTTTAAAATGTAAATTTCGTAAAAAGAAATTCGGGTAACGCGGGAATGACGAAAATAAAAAGACGTAGACTGAACGATCGAGTGAGTGAGAGAGAGAGAGAGAAAGGGCGTTAAGGGTTAGCGGAAAGGGTGAAAGAGTGAGAGAGATAGAGAGATAGAAAATGAAATGAATGCGTATGTAAGTCATTCACTTTCTCCGGCGAAAGTTGTTTACGATTCTTTTCCTTGTTTAAACTCATTGATGAATAAATTTCTTCTTTGGTGAATTGCGTGGAACCATGTTAATATATCGTCCCTTTGAGAATACAAACTTGTATTAATTAAATCCTAACGGACTCGCTAAGGGAATTACCGGAAGTAGAAGAGAGACGGCGGTGGTGACGGTGGCGGTGAGGTGGCTGCGGCGGTATAAAAGGGTTTTTCCTTTTTAACAACCGTAAATTCCGACAATTTCCAGCCTGTGTCTCTTCGTGTCGTGAAACCTTAGATAAGGTAAAACGTTTATTACAATAAATAATCTCCAAACTTTAAATTACAATGTTTCTCATCATCATCATCATTATTATTATCATCATTATTATCGTTCTTCGACTTATCGATTTATTTTTTTAAACCCCTTTGAAATATTTCAAAAAGAAAAAAAAAGTAAAAAAATTTACAGAATTTAAAAGAAAAAATAAATCGCCGATAATTTTTACCCCTTTCGTCAAATCCTTAATTCGTCCCTGTCCTCATCCCCTTTCGATCATTGACAAAAAAGAATTTCCTTTTTCATTTTTCTTAATTTAATATTTAGAATTACGTGAAAGTTTAACATTTTTCTTTTTTTTTCGTGATATTATTATCATCACTTTATCATAATTTAATCATCCCCTTTTACACCCTTCGTTTAATTCTCTTATTATTTATATAAAAAGTTTTTTTTCATCCCCCTTTTTAAATAATTTTATAAAAAAAAAAAATTATTAAGATCAAATTCTTGTCTCCATTTTTTTTTCCATTCAATCACGCACAATTAAAAGAAAGAATTTTTTTTTTTTTTACACGTTTCTCAAATTTCATCATCCCTTAAAATAATAATAATAATTGATGTTCTCGCGTGTACGTTTAAATGATAAAAAAAAAAATTGGAATGAACCAAGATTATTATATATATAAGAGGGTTGGAAAAAATTTAAGGGTAAAAGTCTTCTTATAAGTCTATTGAATCTATCATTTAAGTAAACTAAAAAATAAAATTTCGAATTGTTAGATCAAAAGTTTTTTTTCCTTTTTTCCTTTTTCTTTCCTTTTTTTTTTTTATTGGATTACATACTTTTCCAGTCGGATTCTTTTTTTTTCTTTTTCTTTTTTTTTTTGTGAAACAACCGCCGTAAAACAAACAACGGATGCGTACAAACGGAAAGTAAAAAAAAAAAAATGTCAACTTTTTCTATTTTTTTTCCCGTTTCCGTTTCCGGTTTTTTTTTCGATAATTATCCACGATCAATTTTTAATGCGTAAAATTTCATTGATAAAATTATTATGAACTGATATATGATTATAAATGATATGAACTGATTATGAACTGATATAAAAAAAATTTTTCAGTGACGTATTAAGGATTAAATAAATAAAATTTTCGCGTCCGAGGTGAAAAAAGAAAAAAAAAATTTCTTTGTTTTAATTTATAATTATCAGTAGGCGAAGGCGAACTTAAGGATGGGTGAAATCAGTGGCGTAGACAGGTAGAAAGAAAAAAAGCGATAAATCATTCTCTCGCTCTCTCATTTCGGGGAAAAAGAGAGTGGGAAAAAAATAAGCGGGATTTTAATTTATTTTAAAAAATTAAATTTCTTCGATGGAGTATAATCATCATTATTATTTAATAAATAATTTATAAGGTAATAAAAAATAAAGTTAACAGATCACGACGACGACATGAAGAAGAAGAAGAAGAAGAAAAACAATAACCGGAAACGGGGCAAAAGAATTTTTTTTTTTTTTTTTCAAATATGTATATATATATACGCGTAATACCATTTTAATGGAATTTTTAATTGTGTTAGATGAGTTTCTTCTGTCGGAATAAATTCTTATTTAATTGGAAAATTTTTTTCAAGCACCTGAGGATTAATAGAGATTTTCCAGATTTTTTTTTTTTTCATGGGGGGAAAAAAGTTAAAAAAAAAAAAAAAAAGTTTTCCAATTTTTTTTTTTTTTAAACACGTTAAGAAACGATTAAAAAAAAAAAAAAGAAAATTTAATTCGAGTTTATATCCAATGGAAAAGATAAAACATTTTAAATAATTTTTTTTTTACCATGTAATTGAAACGGTTGTTGTTGTTTGTTGTTTGTTGCTACCTGTTTTTTTTTTTTGGTGGAAATAACAGGTAGTTTATTTAATAAATATTGATGATAATACCATCATTATTTTTAACAGGTAATTATTGGGCGTTTTTCATTACGACCAAAATAAAAAATCGTGGCACGAATTAATTTTAACCGTAAATGGTAAACGATTAACGAATATATCCATACACGTGCCGATATTTCTAAATTATCTACGAATTATTTTTTTTTATAATGAGTAAAAACACAGTGGTAGTAGTAGCAGCAGATAATAAAAATGATAATGACACGTCAAAAAATTGAATCCGAAAAATTTTTGAAGACGAACAATGGTAAAAATGAAATGTTGTAAAAAAAAAAAAATCAAAGCAAACCAGCATGATGTCGATTATTTGAAAATAGTTCAACGACAACAACAACAACAACCAGCACCAGAAAATATTATTCAATTAAATATGGCTACTACCACGACGAAATAAATAAATGACCCCCGTCAAGTTGCAAACAAATTCGTGGTTAAATTAGAATCAATTTCATATAAACCGGTCATTTTTTTTTCTTTTTATTTAAACACAATCGTCGTTCGTTCGTTTGTTGCCAATTATTATTATTATTATTATTATTATTATTATTATTATTATACTCGGCCGTCATTCTTATTTTAACATCAATTAATTTATTTTAATTGTTGGTCATTTAAAAAAATTTATTTTATTTTTTCTTTCACCACACGTGTCTAAAATACAACCCATTTTATTATTATTATTATTATTATTTGATTTTATCTTTTATCTATTATGTGTTTTTATCACTTTAAAGTACCTGAATCGTAAAAGTCGTGGCGATAACATATCATGTCAAACATGGAAAAAATTCGGATTTTTTTTTGTAAAAAGGTTTACATTTATTTCTCAAGACATTAAGGGAAAGAAATTTTTTTGTTGATAGTTTAACAATCTTTATTGCATTCTTTAAAAGTTTTGTACTCTTAACGTTTTACTTTCTCTTTCCATTTAAATTTTAACTTTGAATTTTCGCTTCGTCGAACAATTATTTCAATTTGAATTTTATAAATAAAAGGAAAACAAGTCGGGGGATGAGGGGTAGGGGGGAGAAGGAAGGAGAGAAGGGAAGGGGAAGAAGAAGAAACACAAAGAAACAAAAAAAAAAAAAGAAAACGTCGTGGCTTAAAAAAAAAAATAAATAAATAAATAAATTTTTTTTTTTTCAATTTTACGCCAAACAAATTTTTAAAACGATTTCTTTATTTTATTTTCTAATTTTTTTTCTTTTCTTTTTTTTTTTTAATACGTAAAATCTAACAAACAACAAACGAACAAACGAAAGAGAATAAAAAAAGGGGGGGGAAGGGGGGAAGAAGAAAAAAAAAAGTCGTCGAGAAATTACGCGAGATGTATTGAAAAAAAATGGCCGTGTCGAAATTTTTTTTTTTTTAAATAATTTTTCCAGAGTCGATTAATGTCGACAATTCATAAAAAACAAAATAATGATGATGATAAAAGAAAGGAAAGGGTTGTTGCTGTCGTTGTTGTAAAAATGAGATTGGAATGTTTAAATTAAACAAGAGGAAAATGGAGGCATATTGTCACAATGGTGGCGAAGGGGGGAGGAAGAGAAAGAGAGAGAGAGAGAGAGTAAAAAAATGGAAGAAAATTATTGGCAAAAAAAAAAAAAACATTATTGACCTTCCTAATATAAAGTTCATTTAAAATAAACGAGATTGAATTAAACGAAAATCGTGTGCGTGTGCGTGTGTGCACACACACACACACACACACAATAACACGCACGCTTTTACTCCGTCCATTTGCATAAAAATCACCCACCACTTTTTCGTCTTCTGCTATTTATTTATTTATTTATTTTTATTTTTTTCCGACAAACGTTATATTCACAACGTTAATTTGTATATCATTTAAATTTTGTGTTCGTTCGTTGTGAATTTAAAAAAAAAATTTGCGGGGGAAAAACAAAAAAAAAATAATAATTGGAAATAACGTGGGTTCTGCGGATAATGGATCCATCAGAAAATCTCTTAATTGAAATTAAAAAAAAAAAAAAAAAGGAAAAAAGGAAAAAAAGGAAAAAAAAAGGAAAAAAATTCGTAATTTGGTATAAATGTCATGACGAATGAAATTAACCACATTTTTATGTCGGTTTTCGTCATCAGCATTTGACTGACTTTTTTTTTTTTTTTTTTTTCACTTTCTCCTTCCACGATTTTTTTTATTATTATTTTTTTTTGTTTTATTTAATTTAGCGTCTCTTTTATTATTATTATTATTATTATTATTATTATTATTATTATTTTGAACCCCTTTGGCGAGGTGAAAAAAAAAACGAAGTTTATAATGGAAACTAATAAAGTGAAAGCTCTAGAAAACATTAGCAAGAAAACTGAATTTTTTTTTTCTGTCTCCACGTTCTTTCTTAATGAGAAAAACGTGATGAAAATTTTAAATTACTTTTTTCTTTCAAAAGTAGTTTTCACCATTTTTTTTCAAAAAAAAAAAGTTTTACTTAGGCGGAAACACAAAATTAAATTATCAGTTTAACAAATTTTTTCTTCTTTTTATTTTTTTATTTTTCAATCGATAAATCGATTGAGCGATTAACGATAATTTTTTTTTATACACGCCCCTACAAACATTCTCGATCGAATCGTGTTTCTATTATTATCAATAATCGATTTAACGCAAAGGGGTAGTAAAAAAATCGAAAAAGAAAAATACATAAAAAATTTTCAAAAATGGCGACAATGGTTTTATAATAAATGACGTCATTGACAAAAAAAAATTTTCCCTTTCAAAATAAAAAATTCCTGTCTCGAATATTCAGGTTTAACCGCCAATAAAAAAATCAAGTCGTAAATCGTAAAAAAAAAATTTTTTTTCCTTTTTTTCCCGCCATTTTGTTTTTTTTTTTGTACGACATATGCAAAAGTCATTTAATCATTTTTTTTTTTTTTTATTAGCGACAAAATAAAAAAAAAATTTTTGTTGTTGTCGTCGTCGTATGTTGTAAACATAATCCACTCGTTCACAAAAAGTCAAATTCAAAAAAAATAGAAAAAAAAGAAACGTGGCATAAGAAATCAACGAATTTTATCGAATTAATTTTTTTTTTTTTTTTTGGGGAAAAAAAATAAAAAGAAATTAGTAGATTATTGTAAACATTAAGTGGCACTAGACAAAAACAACTGTTTTCGATGTGTACCACGTAACAAAGATTAGGTTAAAAAGAATAATAGAAAAAGAGAGAGAGAGACAGAAAAAAAAAGAGGAAAAAATAAAATAATAATAATAATAAAAATGGGGAGAGGAGGAGGAGGGGGAAAAATAAGAAAAATTGGGGGAAGGGGGAAAAGGGCGAAGGAGAGAAAATATTTCGCTTATTCATCCCTTATTTATGTGACGTTAATGAAAGATTTTTAAGGTTCTCTTCACTCAATGTACTTTTTTTTTTTTTCATCTTCTCCCAAATGATAAAGAGAGAGAGAGAGAGAGAGAGAGAGAGAGAGAGAAACTCATGCAATCTGTGTTCAATTATCATCATTATCTCTCCCGAAAAAAAATTTTTTTTTTTTTTTGAAAAGCGTGGAAATCTTATATAAGAATAACATGGATTTTTCCCTAAAAGGACACGTGGCACATGCTGGGCATTTCAAATATGAAAATACATTCAATTCGATTATTCGTCTTAGATTCTTGTCCACGTGCCGATTCTCCAGTCGTGCATCCTATTTATTATTATTATTATTATTCCTTTTTTTTCTCTCTCTCTCTCTTTCCTAGTTTTGTTTTGATGATGAGCTCATTGTTATTGTCCTTATTATTATTATTATTATTATTATTATTATTATTATTATTATTATCATTTCGGTCTAACGCCTTTTTCATCTTGAAAAAATAAAAAAAAAAAAAATTTTGTTTTCTTGTTTGATTGTTGATATTATTATTATTATTATTATAGTTGTTGTTGTTGTTGTTGTTGTTATTTTTAAAAACGGATGCTGATTGAAAACAAAACGAGAAAACCACGAAAGTATGTTGAGAGAGAGAGAGAGAAAGAGAGAGAGAGATGATTGAAAAAATTATTTCGTTTTCATTCATCAAAAAAAAAAAAAAATTTCAATTAATGGAATTGACGAGTTGTTTTTTTTTTCTTAACGCGTATGTGACGTCACATTTTCAACTTTTACAAACTTTGATAAAACGAAACAAAAGAAATGTTTTGAAACTTCAATTACGTGATTAACTCACTCACTCACTCACTCACTCATTCGCTTTTTTTTTCCTTTTTAAATTGATTGAAAATCGTGACACTTTTTTTTTTGTGTTTTTCATTTTGATTTTCATTTTCACCTGACAGCAAAACGATTTTAATAAAAGGAAAAATTTATTTTTTAACATCTCTCTCTTTCTCTCAATATCTCTCTCTTTCTCTTTCTCTCACCGATTCGTTTCCTTTTTCATTTCATCTCCTTGCATGAACCGGATTAAATGAAAAAAAAAAAAAAACTTATTTAATAAATTAAAATTATTATACATATCATCAGGTGCGCGAATGCCATTTCATGCTTTTCTATCTCTCTCTCTCTCTCTTTTTTAAAAAGGCGGGAAAAAATTACGATTTAAAATTTTTTTTAGAGTCAGGAAGAAAAAAAAGGGGAGAAACAAAACAAAATAAAACAAAACGAAAAAAAAAACCGAGATGAAATTTTACTGTAATAACTTGTACTCATTTACCCGTAAATTAGGCAACACTGTAAAAACGAATTCTTATTATCATTATTATTTACAAATGCATTAATAATAATAATAATAAAATTTTTCTTTAATTATTTTTCCTGTATAAAAAAATCGCCGTCATATTTTTACCATTTTGTTTTTGTTTTATTTAATGTTTTTATGACGTCACCGTTTGACATGTTATCATCATCATCATCATCATCATCATTATTATAACGATCGTTAAATATAATCGATATATATAAGACGAAAAATATTTTATTTTTTTAAACTCATTAATGTAAATATTTAATTTTTTTTTTTTTTATTAGTAAAATATTAAATTGACTGGAACTGGATGCAGATGGTGAAAATAGTTGACACGAAAAAAAAAAACAAAAATAGATTTTATTATTATTATTATTATTATTATTATTATTGTGTTACCATGTGTTTTTTTTTTATCATAAAAAGAAAAAAAGAGAGAGATACGAAAACGATTCACGTGTTTCTTCTGTATTTAATTTGTCATTTTTTTTAATGCCACGTCAATAAAAAATCTCGTTCCCCGTTGGTTTTTTTTTTAAATTTTGATTAAACGTTGTAAAAGAAAAATTTTTCAAGGTTAATGTTTATCACGCGATCATTTTATAAAAATGATCGTGTCAATAGAGTAATAGAAAATAATTTGCCGATTTCCGTTTTGTAAATTTTAATTTATCGTTAAATTTTATTCGAAACTTAGATGATGGCGTTTAAAATTTTATTACTTAACGAACATAATATTAAAATTGACGGAGTAACAACAGCAACAGCAACAAATAAAATCAATGTTATTAAAAACCTTAAAGTTTTTTTTTTTTTACTTATGAAAATATTCTAAATAGTTTAAAACTTTTTTTTTATGTTTTTTTACGACGACATTTATTGATACCCAACAACAACATTGCAAGGAAAATTTTCTCATTATCGAATGAATTTTCCTTTTTTTTTTTTGTAAAAGGAAAATAAAGAAAAAGGAAACAAAAAAAATTTAAATAAACAATAAGGGAAACAAAAAAATAAAAATAAATTAGAAAAACGGTTTCTTTACAAAAAAAAAAAAAATTTCCAAATGCGACCGTGAATATAATTTTGTTATTGCTTAAACAATAAAACTGAAAATGGCAGCATGAAAAAAAGGAGGAAAAGGAAAAAGAGGAAAAGGAAGGAGGAAAAGGATGGAAAGTGTAAATTGGAAAATTGAAAAGGAATCAAAATAAGAAACATATTTAAAGCGTTTAGCAGAAGAAGTGGTAAACATTTACCCGGTACGAAAAAAAAAAAAGTTCAAACATATTTGTCACATAAATTTTTTTACTTCCTATCACCCCTACCCCGTGCCACCCCCTCAACCCATTGCCACCCCTGCCCGCCACCCTCGCTTTCATTTGTTATTTTATTTTATTTTTTTTTTCGGTTTACGTTAGATCCCGGTTAGATCCCCGATTAGATTCCCGGTTATATATCCCATTTTACGATTCGATCGATTTTAAATATTTCTGAGTCATCGCCGCGAGTCGTGCGTTCGATGTTTTTTATTTTTTTATCATTTTTCTCGTTCTTTTACGTCATCGATTTATGACGTCATTACTTTATTAAAAATTTAAAATGATTCGATATTAATTTGAAAAATTCGGACGTTCTTATTTTTTCATTTTGATTCCCGAAGGTAGTGTCATCTTGGTTCGCTTAAACCACCTCCTATCACCCTCTCCTACAATCCCTTCCCTCTTCATTTTTGCGATTATTCATATTAGAGGAAAAAAAGGAAAAAAAGATGGGAGAGGTAGGGGGAAAGAGAAGAATGGCGACAAACTACCGGAAGACAGAATCAGCGTGCCAGAGAAATTTATGTTCTTATAAATCTCATCTACAAGACTAAATACGTTTTTCTTTTTTCCTGGATTTTTGTCTCTTCCCCCTTTCCTCATTTTCCCTTTCCCCTCCTTCTCCTCCTTTTTCCCTCGTTCCAGGAAAAAAAAAGGTTTTCTTTGCTTCTTTATACATAAATTTGCATTCAACATCGTTCGTAGACAAATGACTTGTAACCTTCCGGATTTTATATATTTAAAAATTTATATTTTTTAAAAAGATTTTTTTTTTTAAAAACGGAACTTTGCTTCTTTTTTTTTTCTTACTTTGCTCTTAAGGGTGAGTTTTAAGGGTAAAAGAACAACTAAGGGAGTAAAAGAGAGAGAGAAATAGAAAGAGAGAAAAAAAGCTAAGAAAATTTTTTTATTTTAATTTATTTTGATTCGGTTTTTTTTTTTTTTCAAAAAAAATTTTTAATTTATTTACTTTATTATTATTATTATCATTTAACCGAATCGTAAATTATTTTTTTAAACAATCGTGACATCAACAGCACCAACAGACTGAACACCAGGAACAGGAGTGCCAACAGTTGGAAAAACAATCGAATTAAAGCGCTATAAAGTAATAATGGAAATAATAATATTAAAGTTTTTTTTTTTTCCTTTTTTTCGCTTGTTTTTTTTTTTGTTCAATGGCGAGGAGGGGAGGGGATAGGAGGGGAGTGAGGGAGAGGAAGGGAGGGATCTGTGACGTATTAAAGTTTTTTTCCCAGTCATTCCTGAAATTAAAAATTAGATAACAACAATACTAATTAAAGTTTAAATGATGTGATTAAATTATTGAAACGGGTGTGGAAAATTTTTATCCAGAATCCATGGAAAACTTTTTTTTTATTTTATTTACTCTATGGAGAGGAAAAATTTTTATTTAATTACAATTAATTTGATTAGTTTTTTTTTGTAACCTAAATAAAAAAAAGAAAACAATTTAAAACGACTATAATTTTATAGAATTAAATAAAAACTAAAAAAAAAAAAAAACCTTTGAAATTTTTTTAATTTGTTCGGTTTAAAGGTTATTTAAGTTTTAATGTTTTTTAAACTATTTATAGTTACGACATTTTTTTTTTTACATTCGAATAATAAAAATTTTTAACGGTTTTGTTGTTGTTCACGCACTCTCACGCAACGCACGCAACACACACAAAACTAATTTAAATGTATCGCTATAAAATATAGAGAGAGAGAAAAAAGATTTTATAGTTAAAATCATTTACAATACAAATTATATAAAATTTTAAATAAAATTTTTCTTTGTGTTAATTATAGAGGAAAACTTTTTGTTTACATCTTTAAAAAGTTACTATATAGTTTTTGCTATAAAAAAAAAACCGCTATAAAATCTCAAACTCACTCGAGAGAGAGAGAGAAAGAGAGAGAGGGAAAAGTTCAAAAGATAAAAAAGTTTTCCTTTTTTCACAAGTGATTTGATATTGAACGACCTTAAAATCTTCTTTCCTTTCTCCCCCCCCCCCAACATCCCTCGACCCCCCAAAACATTTTAAGATAAACCGAAAGAGGTCAATTATCTTCTGATATATATGACGTGTTATTATTATTATTATTATCATCCAAAGAATGACTTTTCACATAGATTTGGACGTTTTTTTTTTTTCGGGAAAAATAAGAAAATTTCATATTGTCCCGTAGGCTTTTACAAAAAATCCCTTATAATTCTCGAGTTAAAATCCAGTCCTAATAAAAGGGAAAGGTTTACCGGGGGGTAGGGTGGTGGGGAGGGCGCGAGGTTATTTACCATATCTACTATGAAAAGGAACGTAAAATTTTAACGTTTTTTTTTTTTTACTCTTTTTTCGCTGGAAGGTTTCTTTGCTTTTTACGAATATTGCAAATCAGTGTTGTGTGTCTTAAAAAAAAAAAATGGGGGGTAGGAAAGGGGAGGAAGAGTGGGAGAGAAAGGGATGAAAAAAATAAAATAAAAAGTTGAGAAGAATCGAAAAAGGAGAGAGAGAGAGAGAGAAAATTTATATACATACGCGGATATATTTTTTGATATGCTTTTATGGTTTTATGCATTTTTTTTTTTTATAGTTGGATGGATAAAAACATTTTCAATCATTGAAAAATCTATTAAATGATAAAAAAAAAATTTTTTTTTTTTTTATAAATTGGTTCCCTTTTACGGTTTTAACATTTTGGAAAGAGAGAGAGACAGAGAGAGAGAGAAAAGAAAAAAAGAGGGAAAAGGGAAAGGAAAAGGATTTTAAATAAAATTTTTAAAATTTTGGAAATGCGGTAAAGTAAAAGAAAAAAAAGGGAAAAAAAAGTAAAAAAAATAAGAGGAAGAAAGAGAGAAAAAGGGGGAAGAGAAATAGAGAGAGAGAGAGAGAGAGAGAGAGAGAGAGAGAGAGAGAGAGAGAGAGAAAGAGGAAGGGAGGAAGAAAGGGAGGAAGAAAGGGAGGAAGGGAAGAAAAAAAAATTCCAGACTAAACAATTTAATATAAAATTAATGATAAGAGAAAAAAAATTTTTTTCTTATCATTAATTTGACACGCGCGCCTTTAAAAACTACGATAAAAATTTTTTTTTTTTTTGTTTCTTATTTGTCATTATAATTAGTCGTTAGTTTCATGTTTTTAGTTTTTTTTTAGTTTTTTACTTTTTGAAAAAAAAATAAAATAAATTAAACGACGATTGATACTTTTAAAATAATAATAATAATGATAATATGTAAGTAAAAAAAACGTTTATTTTTAGTTTTCGAAAAATTTTTTTTTAACTTTTTGACCCCTTTTGATACGAATCAAAAAAAAAAAAATTGGGTTTAAGGGTTGTTAAGACTGGAGAAAGAGAGAGGGAGAGAGAGAATATAAAGAAATGATTAAGCTGTCAATCTAAGATTTCTCCAGGGTAAATTTTCACCCATTTAGGGGTAATAATCACCTCATTTGTTCACCCGCATACATAATAATTAGTCTAAATAAGTAAAAGAAAAACAAAAAAAAAAAAAAAAACCGCCACAAGGTTTTGTTAACGGTTGTTGACACGTGGAAGATTTTTTTTTTACCCTCCTTTTAATAATCCTGTGGCTTTATTAATAATAATAATGATAATAATAGTGACGGCGGTGACGGTCGCGGTGGCGATTATTATCATGATGATGATGACGATAATATTTCGGTTTGTGCGCGAAGATTGTTCGAAGTCGATTTTCGAATCGAAAGTGAGAGTGAGAGAGAGAGAAAAAAAAACTTTTTCAATATGTCAAAGGTCAATGAAATCTAAAAAAAAAAACAGCGTTAAAAAGCTGTTGTTATGAAAACCTGTCAGAAATTTTTGATATGAAAAAGATGAAAAATTTTTTTTCCCACGGATTCATAAATATCGTACACCTTGACAAAAACATTTTTTGTTTTTGTTGTTGTTGTTTTCCAGAAGGTTCTTTCATAAATTTGTTTACGATTGAAATAAATAAACAATTTTTTAAAAACGGAAATAAATAAATAATTATTTATTTAATTATTTAAATCCAATAAAAAAAATTTTTTTTTTTTTTGATTTACGTGGCACACGTCGTCGTCGTCGTCATCGTACATAAATATTAAAATCTGTCTTTTTTTTTTGTACCGTTCGAAAGAGGGAGAGAGAGGGGGGGTGAAAGGTTTTGAAAGTGAGAGAGGGGGAGGGGAGGAAGAGAGGAGAAACGGGAAAAAATCGAATTAAAAAAAAAAGAAAAAATTGTTATTATTTGTTATTCAAAAAATCATAAATCATTTACGTTGTTGGTTCCAAGTATTTTAAGGGGGCAACAAACAACAACAACAGATTGTCCAGATTCCCGTTAAATTTGTTTGTTTTTAACTTTTTTTTAAAATAAAATAAAAAAAAAAGTAAAATTTATTTATTTTTACATCGATAAAATCGATTCCCGTTAATTTTTATTTTTTTTTCCCGAAATAAAAAATTTGATTGTACTACGAATGTTTTGAATTTTAAATATGAACAGAAAAGACAAAAAACGAAATTTTTTTTTTATTCAACCGCCATCTCTCTCTCTCTCTCTTTCTCTCTCTGTCTCTTTATTAAATACGAAAGTTAATTATTTTTAAAAAAAATAAACGTAAACTCTATTCGAAATCATAAGAAATATGATTTTTCTAGTGTCCTAAACAAATTTAATATAAGATCAAAACAATAAGAAAACTCTAAAACAACAACAACAACCACCACAAACAACAACAAACAACAAACAACAAAAAAGTCTTTTCGAATAGTAAAAAATAAAAATAATAACCGATCGAACGACGAAAACTTGGCGAGCGAAAATAAATTTCTTTCGCCGCGATTTACTCCTCATCGAGTACTTCCGTTTACCATCAACACCACCACTACCACCACCACCACAATAAATTAAAAATCCGCGACTTAATTTTTGACATAAAATATTTAAAAAAAAAAAAAAACAACAAACAAATTAACGACGACGTTTAAAAAATTTATTTATTTATTTATTTTTTACAAAAACCGTTGTAATAATAATAATAATAGCGATGAAAAAGTTGTTTGTACTCCCCTTTAAACCGCCCCTTTAAAAGTTATTTTTATTACGTAAAATGTATAAATTTTAATAACACGGTTTTTAAAAAAAAAAAAAAAAAATTTTTTTTTTATTTTTTATTATTTTACGAAAATAAAATAAAATAAAATAAAAAAACCCGTTCGTTCGTTTGTTCGTTCGTTTGTATACGTTCGGTTGATTTTTAATGATCCGAAACGTTCACCCCATTTAAAATAATTAAATAAAAATTATTCGGTTATGATTGTGATTTTAAAAACTATAAAATTATTGAAAAAAAAAACTTTTTTTAAAAGTTATGATTCATTTAAGTTTTTTTTTTTTTTTTTTTTTTAAATAAATCATTAAAATGGTGACGTGGCAAAAGACAAAAAAAAAATATATATATTTGATTTCAAAGAAATCATTTCACATTTTAAAACGTCTCCCCAAATAAATAAATTTTCTAATTCGTTATTTTATTATTTAATAACATATGGATAACGCGGCGTTTCGGTATCAAAAAAAAAAAATTTTTAAATAAACAAAAAAAAAAAAACGCGGCGGTTTCTTCTTCTTCTCCTTTTTAAATAAATAAATAAATAAATAATAACGTATAAAATTATTATTATTATTATTTAAATTAACGAACGGGGAGCTACCGTATGTGTGTGTCGTCGTTTAAAAAAAAAAAAAAACAAATAAATAAATAAAATGATGATAATTGTTTATATAATTCCAGGAGCGTTTATTAATAATAATAATAATAATAATAAATTTAATATTCGTGTGTGTGTGTGTTTATTTTTGGTAGTGAGTGTGTGCGCGTGTTGTTGTTGTTTTTTTTTATGTGACGTAATTTAGTAAACGAACGTAAATAAAAAAACCCTAAAAAGTCGTCGTGCAATTTTGTTACTGATGTATTTATTACCCTTTTTTTTCCTTATATAAATTTCAATTTAGTTTTTTTTTTTTTTCTGGTTTTTGTCTTTTACTCTTTTGCTCACGCACATGATGAACACGAACACGTGTGTGCGTGCGTCCATGTGCGTGCGCGTGTAAAAATTTTAATTGCGGTGTTTTTTTTTTCGAATTTGTAAAAGTTTTTGAAAGATGGTTTTGAATTTCATTTAAAATTTTTTTCGTGAATTTGTTTCGAAAGTAAGAGGGGATGTGGGCGGGGGGAAGTTTAAATATCGCGAAAAAGTCGTGGCAGAAGATTAAGAAGAAATGAAAAGAAGAAGAATTTGTGTGGAAAAGCAAAAGTAACCGCGAAAATGTATAGTAAATAATTCTTTTTTTTTTTCTTACTCCGTCACTAGCCCCCCCTCTCCCTCTCCATTTTATTCTTTACACTTTTGGTTTTTCTCTCTGTTAAGAAATAATAATAAAATATAATAAAAAGAAAATTTAACAATGGTAAAGTTTCCTTTTTTTTAAAGTAAGTAAAATGTCGAGAATTGAAATAAGTGGAAAATTTTTTTTTTGAAAAGGGTTTATAAATTAGTCGGCGGAAAAACCGAAAACTTTTGCCGCAAAAGTTAAAAGTTTACAAAAAATTTTTTTTTGGTTTTAAATTTTCTTTAAATTCCCTTTCCTTTCCCGGTTTCTTACACGTTTATTCCACGCGTACTCACACACACACACGCACACGCACATTCGGGATGATAATTACGTACGAAAAAAGTAAAAAAACCGTGAAAATTACAAAAACAAACGGAGTAAAACAACCTTTTTTTGTGCTGCTACGACGACGGAAATAAATAAAGAAAATAAAAGCAGAAGAAAAATAAAATGAAGATAAATGATAATTTGAGTCTTTAGAATAATAAAGACAAAATAATAATGATAATAATAATAATGGCGGATTATAAGGAACTTGTTGACAAATAATAAAAATTTTCTTATACTTAATTAAAATAAAAAGGAGTAGCGACGGATAAAAAAATAAAAATGGCGACGGATGGAGTCGTGGCAGCGGAATATTTTTTTTTTTTTAATAATACGTAAAAAAAAAAAAGGTACGACGAAAAATTATTTTTCCATCGAAAGACGAAAGAAACCGGAAATGTGGAAAAAAATGTAAAAGTAAAAGGGAAATTTTTTTTGTTGTTGTTGGAGGCCATGAATCAAATTTTAAATATGAAATATTATCATGGTAAATTTTGTCGTTTTTTTAAACCCCCCTCTCCTTCCTCCTTCCCCTCGGTTCCCCCCGGCCCCTTCCCTTTTCCCTTTTATTTTCAACTCTTTCGAAAAATTTTGGGTTAAAAAGACAACAAAATAAAAAAGAAAACTATGATATACGGATTTTGAAAATATTTAAATGGCAGCGGCTTCGGTAGGGGGAAATTCGAGGGGTCGGGAGGGGGGAAACGACACGAAAAAAGAAAATTATATAAAAGGTTTAATGTTAATGGTAATGCATTACCATGTTTCATCCATAATTTCAAATCTTTTTTTTTCCGCCTTTTTCCCGCATTCCATTAAAAAAAATAAAAAAATTTTCTCATTTTCCTTTTAATTCTTTTACGTCGTCGTCGTCATCATCATCATCTTCGGAAAATTTTTTTTCCCCTCATTTAGTTAACAATTTTGTTAAATAGATGTCACTACCGTCGATTCAATTTTTAAAAAAAAATCGTAATTAACTCATTAATAACCTTTTTTTTTTTAATTTCCACATAAAATTTTTTTTCCTTTTTTCCTTTTTTAAAAACATTAAAAAAAAATATCTTCTGCTATTGTTTTTTTTTCTCTCTCTCTCTCTCGTCTTCCCAACTCTAACGTATTAATTAGCGGGGGAGTAAGGGGGAAGAAGAGGGGGAAACAAACAAAAAAAATTTTTTTTTTATGTTTTTTTGTTTTTATTGTTTTCTCTCTCTCTCTCTCTCTCATTCGTTTTTATAGTCGAACGTTACGTTACGTCATTAATTGAACGGATTTTCTTTTCGGTTTTTATTATCAATCCATTTGGGATTTTTAATTTATACGTATTGAATTGTTTTAATAGATTTTCTTCTGCTTTTTTTTTGTTTTGTTATATATAACGAATCGACATAAGTTTTTATTAAAGAGTTTTTATTACTTTTTTTTCTCTCCACATGTTGAATAATTTTTTTTTTTAATAAATGATTTTATACTCGAACGTTTTATGTACGTAACCAAAAAAAATGAACAAACGATTTTAATATAAAACAAACAAATAAACAAACAAACAAACGTTTAAACATTAATAGAAAAGAAATAAATAGTTAAAGAAAAAAACTTTTTTTTTAAAGATTTTAATCTTATTCAATTTAATCCTTTTAACTAAGAACATAACAACAACAGCAGCAGCAGAAAGAAAACAGGGAGAAAAGGGGAAAAAAGGGTCAAAAAAATAAAATTTTCGGGGAAAAAAAGGATCGAACCTTTTTTTTTTTGAAAAAAGGGTAAAAGAAGAAAAAAAGGTTAAAATTTTTTTATACGTGTAGAATAGCGTTAAAGTAAATGGAAATATAAATAATATAAATAAAAAATTTATATTAAAGCAGAAGAAATCAAGGGATTTAATGGTTATTATTATTATTATTATTATTATTAAACAAAAGTGACGATTTAACGTTTTTATTATTAAAGTTTTAAAAAAAAATTTTTTTTTTTTATCAAACAGAGAGAGGTTTTGGGAGTTGATAATGGTTTCACTAAATTTTTACGATTATGTTTTGATAAAAAACTAAAAACAAAAAAAACAAACTCGAAACATGAAAATTTTATTTATTATAATAAGATACGGAAAAAAAAAGTGGAAAACTGACATTTTGAAACCGCACATTTTATTTTATTTTCTCTGTTACGCCTTTTCTTTCTTTTTTTTTTTAAATGTAAAATTTTATGAGGATAAGAATAGAAAAAATTTTGATTTTGAATGGAAACTGTTAGGAAAGATCACGAAATAAATTTAGTAGAACTCACGTGAAAAAATTAAAAGGGGAAAAAACGGAGGGGAAAAGAGGGGCAGAGGAAAACAAAAGGAGTAGGAGTGAAAATAAAGGGGAATAAGGTGTAAAAAAAGGGAGGGAAAAGAGGGGTAAAAAAATTGGAGTAGAAAAATGAAAGTGAATTAGAAAAAGGGCAAAAGAGTAGGGGGGAGGGGAAAGAAAGGATAAAAAAAAGAACGGGAAAAGGAGGTAAAAATAATAATAATTATAATAAAGAAGCGGAAAATAGAAATAGGGGAGAAGACGTCAAAAAAAAAAAAAATTGAAATGGAAGGTGATATGATGGGGAAGGGGAAATTAAAATATGAAGGAGGGGAATTTAAAAAATTAAATGGTGTGAGAAAAAAAGGTGGAAGGAAAAAGAGAAGCTATGACGAGAGACGAGATGAAAGGGGAGGAAAAAGTGATGAAGGAGAAAATGAAAGAGGGGAAAAAAGAAGGATGTGAGGTGAAAGTAAAGTGAAGAATGAGGCGGATAAATGAAGAAGGGGAGGGGGAAATGAAAAATGGGAGGGGAAGTAAAAGAAGGGAGGGGAAGTAACGGAAGGGAGGGAAAAGTGAAGGCGGGGAAAATGAAGGAGGGGAGGAGGAAATAATGAAGGGGAGGGATAAGCGAAGAGTGGGAGGGGAAAGTAAAAGATGGGAGGGGAAATTGAAGAGTGGGAGGGGAAATTGAAGAGTGGGAGGGAAAAGTGAAGGATGGGAGGGGAAAGCAAAGGGTGGGAGGGAAAAATGAAAAATCTCGTCGTCATTTTACGTATACGTATATATATATATATATATATATATATATATATATATATATATATATATATATAAGAATATGAACGAAGTTTGTCAGTTCGAATGACGCGACATCTTTACCAATTTTCCCGTATTAACCTTAAGAAAAACTTTTCCTTTTTAGGAAAATTTTTTTTACTTTTTTTTCTTTCATTCGAATTTAATATAAAAAAAAATATATATATATATATATATATATATATATATATATATATATATATATATATATATATATATATATATATATATAAAACGAATCCATCATTCAAATAATTCAAGGAGAAAAAAAAAGTAATTTTTAAGATTTTTTTTTCTTCTCACCAGATTAAAATGTTGCAACATCATCTTTAATTTTTTTTTTTTTTCATTTTCAATTTTCGTCAGTTTCAGATACACCCCCCAATTCCCCCTTCCACGTCCTACCGGAAGAATACGAGAGAGAGAGAGAGAGAGAGAGATGAGGAAGAGGGTAAAATTTTTCTTATCGGATAATTAACCAATGATTCAATAAATTGATTTTCTTTCAAATTTTTTTTGATTGATTTCAACATAAATCAATTATCACGAATAATAAAGAAAGAAAGAAAAAAAAAATTTTTTTTTGGAGTAAAAATTTAATAAATAACATATCAAAGGAATGAAGAATCGATTTCTTTTCCTTTTTTCCTTTTTTTTCTTTCCTTTCTCCAGCACTTAAAAATTTTTTAATTTTTCCCGTTAAATTTTAATCGTCGTTTTAAATAACAAAAAAAAATTTTTTTTTTCCCTTTTCGATAATTTAAAAATAAAAAAAAAATATCGTTATACCGGAAGTCAGAAAATTTTAAATACCCGGAAGTATTCTAACACTAAAATTAATTTTATATATAAGGTTTTGTTAACGTTTCATTAAATTTAATCAATAGATTTTCATTTGGAAAATTTTCTATTTTTTTTTATTTTGTTTTTCTTTTTATTTTATTTCATTCCATTAAAGTTGTTTCATCGTTCGAGAAGAAAAAAAACCAAAAAAGAAAAAAAAAGAAAATCAATCAAAAAACCTTCAAGAAGAAAAAAAGAAAAAAAAAAAAAAAGAAAAGAAAAAAAAAAAACTTTGATTAAAACTTGACCCCAACAAGAGAAAAAAAGAAAAAAAAAATTTTTTTTTTTTTTATAGAAAAATTCATTCGCTCTCTTTCCCTCTCTCTATCTCTCTCACTCTTTTTTTTTTACCTTTTTTTTTTCAAACTTATTTTCATTGTCTGAACATCAACAGCAGCAATTTATGTTTCAAAAAAAAGCGGAAGAAAAAATAAAGAAAAAAAAATGCAAATTCGTTTCCTTGTTTCTATTTTCTCTCTCTTTTTACTTTATCTCTAAATTATTATAAATTTTTTTTTTTTAATAATAAAATTTATTTCGTCGTGGCACCAGATTCGTGTTTGAAAAAAAAAACAACAACAACCATTATATTTTTCCCACTGTTCGTTAAAGAGAATGAAAAAAATCATTGATACATATATCATTAATAATTTATTACATCTTTTTAAATTTATTTATATTTTCTATCTCTCTCTTTCCCTCTATCTCTCTCTCTTTTTTTAACAAACAACTTTCTTGATAGAAAACACATCATGCGAGTCATTACGATCGTGAAACCGCCAACCGTTTTTATTTTATACAAACATAAAAAAAAAGGAAGAAGACGACGACGAAGAGTAGATTTTGTAATATTTCATTTTCATAAAAATCGAAAATTTATCACAGTTGAAAAATGACGAGAGAGGCGCCTCATTCTCTCTCTCTCCCCCTCTTTCTCTCTTTCTCTCTCGTTTTTAAAAAAACAAAAAAAAATTTTTTTTTTTTTTTGGTACTCGCAGCATCCCTTTCCATTCTCATTCTCTTTATCATATTTTCACGATTTCTCATGCATGCAACATGTCACGTTATTCCCGTATTCTCTTTCTCTCTCTCTTCCTCCCACGTTACCATTTTTTTTTTTTGTTCCTCACGTTGGAGACGTTGAGTCGTTTAATTTTCTCTCTCTCTCTCTCTCTCTCAAAAATTAAAAACAACAAATAAATAATGTTGTTGAATCGTTTTATTATGTTTTAAGTAAATAAATAAATAAACAAATAAAAACCGAAATTTACTGACATTACTTCATTTTGTTTTAAATTAATAATAATAATAATAATAATAATAATAATAATAATAATAATAATAATAATAATAATAATAATAATAATAATAATAATAATAATGAGTAAATTAAAGTTAATGAAATAAAATCGATGAATAATCGTTTTATCGATCGATCGATTGATTGGAAAATTTTTTCGACCCTCGTTAAAAGTGACTTCGTCATAACCGGAAGTAATCGATCCGTTCTCCTAAATGATCATCGCCATCATCTTCATCATTATTATTATTATTTAATTATAAAAAAAATATTTTCAAGGATTTGCACCAACAAAACCGGAACTTAAATTAAATTTTCACGACGACGACGACGTTTAAATTAAAAAAAAAATAGTGATAATAATAATAATAATAAAATGTTTGAGGGAGGAATAAAAAAAATTTTTTTTTTTTTTTAAATGAAAAATCGTCGCCATTTTGTTAATAAGAAATAATGATGATGATGATGATGATGATAAAATTTTTTTTATTCGAATTAATATTTAAATGATTTAATAAAAAAAAGGTTTCGATTAAAAAAAAAAAAATGGCAACGAGGAAGAAAGAAAAAAATTTCATTTCGTGGAAAGGGAAATATATATATATATATATTTATTATATTTAGAAGAGGTTCGGGGGGGTGGAAGACCCATTATATAACTTAACAATTAAACTCCCTTCGTACGTACGGCTTCCCGCGCCCCCCCCCCGCGCGATTTTTCCCTACTTTTTTTTTATTTAATTCATCCCTTCGTAATTGGTGGTCATTTGTTATACGTATATATATATATTAATATAAAAAAAAATTTTTTTTTTTTTTTACTGTCGGGTCGATTAATTTTTTTTTTTTTTTTCTGTTGTTTGAATTTTAATCGGCGGAAAAAAAAGCAGCACTTGTTTTTCCTTTTTTATTTTCCTTTTTTTCCATTTTTTTTCCTTTTTTTTTCGCTGTGGAGAATCAAATAAAAACCTCTCTCTTAACTTTTTGCTTACAAACATCCTTTTTTTTCCCATTCAAAAGCAATTATATTTAATTATTATTATTATTATTATTATTATTAAAACTCGAGTTTTTTTTTCTTCTGCTACTACTCAGAAATCAAAAAAAAAAAAACAACGAATTATTATTATTATTATTATTATTATTATTATTATTACGTAAACGTTTCGTTAACTCGACTCACGCTCACCGATAATTTTTTTTGTTTATGTTTATTAAAAAAAAGAAAATTAAATTTTAATTTTTTTTTCTCTGCTGCCACGTTTGCCGTTTTATATAGGCTTATTAAGAAAGAAAAAAATAGTCTATAAATTGCTATAAAATTTCATTTATAGCGCGCGTACTATAAAATCAATGATTTTAATCAAAGTTAATTGTTATAATTCGAAAAAACTATTTTTTATTAACCGGAGGGGAAAAAAAATTGGATGGATGGATGGATAAGAGGGGGTGAGAGAGTGAGGAAGAGAGGGAGAGAGAGAGGGGGGAAAGATTAATTTCTAAAAATACATATGAAGAGAGAGAAGGTTTAATGAAAAGAAAATAATTGTCAGGTTACCAATCTCTTAAGACAATATTTTCTTTAGTTTTGCCCACTCAAAGTATCTCTCTCTCTCTCTCTCTCACTTATTCAGGGATGAAAAATGTTCACATGAATTCAATCTCTCTTTTAATCTTTTACTCTCTCACTCACTCTCTCACTCTTTTCTTTTTTATATCTACAACCTCAAATTTAATGTTATGTTTGTAGTTAAAGTTTTTATAGTTAGAAAAAAGAAAATAATACACGAAATCACTTTAAATTTACTATCTCTCTCTTATTTTATTTTATTTTTTGTTTCTCCCGATAGAATTTTATATAAATTGTTCTTTGCTGACCTAAAGAATGTTGTTGTTGTCCGTTTGTCCAAGTTTATGTTGAATCGTCAAATTGTTAAATTGCTCTCTCTCTCTCTCTATCTATCTCGTTAAACCTTTAACATGTCCTGCTTCTGGAAAAAATTATCCGACTAATATTATTGAATTTTTTTTCGTTTGTTTGTTTGTTTTTCATCGAGATGGATGAAAAAAAAATTTTTTTTTGTTAGGTTGTGTTGTAGTATTTGTTGTTTTGTTTGTTTTCTCTGTTATTGATGTTTTCTTTCTTTCTTTCTTTCTTTCTTCTGGTTTTTTTTTTTTTTCATTAGAAAGGATTATTGTTTTTTTTCTTTCTTATTATTATTATTCTTTTTCTGTGTTTGTTTTGGTGTTTTTCAATCAAAGTTTTTTTTTTTTTTTGTAAAAAGTTACGGTCAGTTTTGTATTTATACATCACGACAGCAAAACGTTTAACTTTATAAATTAATTTTTTCGCATGAAAGAAAAACAAAATTTGTTTTTGAGGTTTTCAAAAGCTTGAGGAAACAAATGGTGGAGAAAAAAAAAGGATTACCAACCTTTCGAAAACGACGACCACGGGTGACCGATCATTTTTATTTCCTTGAGGGTTTTCCTTTTTTTTTCTGGACAAAAATTTATATATTTTTTAAATGCGACTTTATAATTTTGTTTCTCACACTTCAAACTTTTTTTTTGATTTGATTTGATTTGACTTTTAAACTCACACTTTTTTAACACTTTAGGGCTTCGTTTCCCCCTCTTCCCCTACCCCATCCCGAATTAAATTTACCAAAGATATGAATTAATTCAAGTGAAAAATCAACCGCAGGTTACCGTTATATTTTTCCACATAAACTTATATATCCTAATGTTAAAACAAGGAAGGAGGTTTAACATTTTCAAAACTTTCAAAAAAATAAACGTTATGAAAAATTTAATATGGCGGCGTATTCTTTTTGTTTTTTGTTCTTTAATTTAACGATTTACGATCGTCGTCTTATTTGTAATAAATTTTTTTTTATCATAATTTTAGATAATAAAATGTGAAAGTGCACATGTGTGCATTACGTATCATCCATTAAAAAATTACCTTTTTTTTTTTATAATTCAACGGGTTAAATTTAAAATTATAAATAATATTAACGCTTCCTTTTCCTGTTCCTTCCACTCCCCCCACTCTCCTTCCTTCCCTTTCCCCGCCGATGTCGTCGTACCGATAAAAAAAAAACAAAAATTACAGAAAAAAAAAAATTAAAAAAAAAAAAATTTCTCTAATTTTTTTTAAACGGCGAAGTGATGTAGGACCCGCGTGTGACGTCACCGGGTGGGAGACATTTAAATTTTAAATCCCAAGAAAAATAATAATTTTAATTAAATGTATTTTTTTTAAATGTAATTTTCTGGTTTTTTATTTTTTTTTCTGTCGCGTCTTTTCGTTTCTTATTTAAATTATTATTATTATTATTATTATTGATTTTTACCGTAGGTTTATTGAAGAGAAAAATATATATGCAAAAAAAAAATTTAATCACGGTGTATATATTATTCAATAAAAAATTTTAAAAAAAAATCATATCGTTTGTTAACTAATTTCAAATTCAATTTTTTTTTTTGTTTTGTTACCCGTTTGTTAATATATTCCAGGGAAATAAAAAAAACTTTCTGTAAGTAAAAAAAAAAGGGAAAAACGTTAAAGTTTATAAGTTAAATGAAAGGAAAAGAAAAAGTTAAAAATGAAAAATGAATTCATATAAACTCTCTTATTTTATGATTTTTTCTTCACAGCGTTTAAGGTTAAATGATAAAAATTGAAGGGAAAAAGGATAAGAATAACGTGTAATTTTTAGGTTTGAATTTACAATAAGGTGATGAAAATAAAAAAAAAAAAAAGGAAAGAAAATGAAAAAGAAAATAAATTTTATGGATCGTTTAAGAAAAAGAAATGAAAGGAAGGAAAGAACGAAGGAACGAACGAAAAAAAAAAATATAATAAAAAATAAAAGAAAATATAAAAAATTTTCTTTTTCCCTCCCTCGCCTTCACTCCGCCTCTCCCTCCCATTTCCCGCGCCTTTAAATTTTTATTTATTTATGTATCGAAAAAAAATAAATTTATTTATTAATAATTTAAGATATCTAATATAAATTATTAATTTGTATTAAAAGAAAAAAAATTTTTCTAATGTTTCGAAAGAATAAAAAGGGCAAAAAAAAAAATTCTTAACAACATCAATCATAATAAAATTTTTTTTTTTTTTTTCAAAATTTGACATTTAAATTTTATGTCATTTTTTTTCCTATTCTTTCAGTATAAAATAATATAAATTATAATATATATATATATGCACATACAGAGTTAAAACCTGTTACGTAAAGGAAAAACATCATTTATCATATCCATATCCCATTTTAATATATATAAATATAAAACTTTAATATTTTGTTTGTCGCTCTTGCGTTAAATTTTCTAATTTTCCTACTGTTATTGTTTGTTGTTTGTCGTTGTTGTTGTTTTAAATTTCATTCTTCACGTATTAAATATATATATATTAAAATTATAATTATAATAATTATTCAAATCTTCGATTAAAAAAATTTCACTTAAATTCCTCCAAGAAAAAAAAAAAATTTTATCTTTATTACATAATTCCTAACAGTTTTTATTTAAGGAACGAATGAATAATAATAATAATAATGATAATGATAATGATAATGATAATAATAATAATAATAATGATAATGATAATGATAATGATAATGATAATGATAATAATAATAATTATAATAATTATAATAATTATAATAATTATAATAATAATGGTATTATTAGACTGACTATTACTGATCGATCGACGTTCGATTTATTTTTATCTATTTTTATAACCGAATTTCATAGTGAAATTTCTCCGTTTTTTTTTTGGAGAGTGGAGGGTTTCCCTGTTGAAAATAGATTTAAGGTCTTTTTATACTCCGAGGTATATCGAGGTATATTGGCGGTGAGTGAGTTTAAAATCTGTTATAAATAGAATTCGTTCCATGGATATAAAAATAATAATAATGATGATGAGAATCATAATAATAATAACAAGAAAAGTCCAGAGAAAATTTGGAAAAGATTGAAAATAAAATTTAAAAAGTTTAGAAAAAAGCTGAAAAAGTTTAGAAAGGCTGTGTAGAAGATTAGGGAGGTTTCTCTGGATAAGACTGGAGAAGTCTGGAAAAAAATCTGGAGAAGTCTGGAGAAATCTGGAGAAAACTGGAGAACTAGAATAGTCTGGATAAGCCTAGAGAAGTCTAAAAATATCCTGGAGAAAACTGGAGAATTCTGGAGAAAATTCTGGAGAAGACTGGAAAAGTCTGGATAAGACTGGAGAATATTCTGGAAAAATCTAGGAAAAAATTAATATCGAAACATTTATTCGTAAGGAATCGGGTAGAATTTTGGAAATAAAACTCCTACTAGTGCAAGCATGGAATCTCGCGTTGAATTAAAAAAAAATAATAATAATAATAATTGTAATAATAATAAAGGATAAAAAAATCGTGGAAGTAGAAAAAAAAAACATTCATGAATATTTTTGTCGATTTTTTTTTTTTGGTTAATATAAAAAATAATTATATGGAAGTTACGAAAGTTTTATTGTTTTATTATTATCATCATCATCATCATTATTTATTTTAGAATAAATAATACTATATATTTGTCGTCTGCTTCATCTATTGAAAAAACCGGGCAAAAAAAAATATTCTAGAAAATTATATGTACATATATCATTTCACCCGCTTCCCCATAATCCATTATTTTCTTTTCAGAGAGTGTAAAAAAAAACTCTGTATATTAAATAAAAATAAAATTAAGTGACGTCACTATCGGAAATCCGTTAAAATGTCGATAAAAAAATTGAATATCCCGTCGTCGTTATATTATACATATATATATATATTTAATAATTATTATTATTATTAAAAATAAATTGTGTAAAAAAAAAAAAAAAAACCGAAGGAGTCATTATTACACATCACGTGTGTGTGTGTATGTATACGTCTGAATTTGACGGCATTATTTAAATTGCTTTTTACCCTTTGCCCCTTTCTGCCGCCTCCCTCCGTCAAAAAAAAATTCTTGTTCCCAAATGATATCGGGGAGAGGAGGAGGAGGAGGAGAAAAGCAAACGGGGATAAAAAGAGATGTTGAATTCATGTCCTTTTGCATTAACATATATGTTATTTATTCGGTTGTCTTCCGGGAATAAAAAATGGTTAAAAAGTATCGTAAATGGCTCATCATTATGAAAACGTTACAATCTTTACCCTTCTCTCTCTCTCTCACCTTCTCTCCCTCCTCTCTCTTTCTCTTTTTTTTTTTTTTTTTCATTCCATCGTGAATGTCAGTCAGTCTCGGGAATCGGAAAAGTTGAAAAATGATTCGGGATCCGATCACGTGAATTGTTTAAAAAAAAAAAATAGGTGGAAAGAAATGCGAGAGAGAGAGAGAGAGAGAGAGAGAGAGAGAGAGAGAATTCGGTCTGACATTTTGTTTTATTGCCTGATTTGCATCGAATACGGTAGGAAAATTTTGCGACTTTAAACCTTATCATTTTCAAAATGATTACGATATTTTTTTTTTTATAAAAAACCGAAAAAAAAAAAATAATAAAAAGATGGCGGAGAGACAGAGAGAAAGAGAGAAGGTGAAAACAAAAAAAAAAAGAAAATTTAAACAATTTCGGTCAATAAACTAAAATCTGAACCTGACCCTTCGGTCAAAGATGTGTCAGCAAGATGTCCGACAGGAAAACCGATTAGTTTTCTGCTTCAATGTTTTTTCAATTAAATAAAATTAAACTTTTACTGTTTTTTTTTCCTATATTTTTGATGATAAATCCCATTCGTTATGTTTATATTAAATATATTTATAAGGATATTTATATGATTTAATAATTTTGACGCTATCGTTTCTCTCTCATATTATTGCGTGTCAGTAGAAATCCGTATCCGTATTGTCCGAAAGAATGGAGGAAGAAGAAAAAAATTATTATTATTTTTTTATCATCATTATTATTATTTTGATAAAAAAAAAAAATTTTCTTCATTTTAAATCCGTTCGACCGAATATATATATTTTCCATATTAAATTTTTAATTAAAATTACACATGGTCCCCCCACAAAATAAAAAAAAAATTACGCTCAACCTTATTTCCCTCCTTTTCTTCTTCCACTTCCTCTTTACCAATCACCACCATCACCCCTTTCTCTATCTTTTATTCTTCTGTCACATCGTATATGTTTTATATCAAACAAATCATCCAGGCGCAAACACTTCAAAATATCTTTTTTTTTTTTTAAATAATAATAATGATGATGATGAAATCACTGATTTTAGAGCATCTTCCCTCGTTTTTTTTTTTGTTAAAATTAAGGTTTTGCGGCCACGTGTACAACGACGTGCACACCCGCGTTCCAGTACATTTTTTTTTTTTCATCGAATTCCCCGGGGGGAACATTTCACAAAAAAAAAAAACTCGTTTTACAATGTTTAAAGAGAGAGAGGGAGCGAGGGAGGGGGATGGGG
>NW_002987885.1:147521-153788 GCF_000006295.1 Pediculus humanus corporis | reverse complement strand
GACGTAGAAAATTTTATTTATTTATTTATTTATTTAATAATATTGACACAAGTTAAATTAATTAATAAAATTTAAGAAAAAAGGTTTTTCCCTCCATTTTCTTTTTCCTTTATCCCGCCACCCCTTTTTCCTCTTTTTCCCTTTTTATTCTCTCCGAAAAAAAAAGAAAATGTTTTCTATTAATTGGCACTAAATTAAATATTTGAATTTTCCCCGAAAAAAAGGAAAATTTTTGATCGGGATTTCGAAAAAAAGAAAAAAAGGAAATTTCTTAACAACAAATATAAAAGTTTGTTTTATTTTATAAAAGGAAAACGGTTTTTTTTAAAAAAAAAAAAAAAAAGAAAGAAAGAAAATAAATTTTGTTTAAAGTCAAAGAAAATTTAAAAAAAGAAAAATAATATTTAGCTTATGAATAAAAATTTAATTAAAATATTTATGTACCATTTCCGGTTTTAAAAAATAAAAAATAAAAGGAAACCTTTGAGTGAAAACTTTTTTTTTCTTTTTATAAAAATTTTTTTTTTTAGTAAATTTTCTAGAAAATAAATAAATAAAATTTAATTAATTAATTAATTAATTATTTATTAATTGCTTAAGTCGCCATATTGAATTTTGTTTTGTTTTTCTTTTTTTGTTTTTTTGTTCAGATAATGAAAATTTTAATTTTATTTATTCGATTTAAAATGTTTTAGAAAATTTTTTTAAAGAGAGAGAGAGAGAGAGGGAGGGAGGGGGGAGAGAGAAATTGTTTCAAAAATGTTTTTGTTTTAATCGTTTGATAAAAAAAAAAAGTTTCGAAACAATTTCTTTTTGTTAATAATGTTTAAAATGTAAAGTTATTGACATTAAATGCGGGTGCGACATGTTTGTGGTTTTACACCTTTTCAATTGTTTTTCTTTTTCTTTTTTTGTTTGTTAAAAAGGTTTTCGTCGGTAACCTTTTCGTTAAAACCTTTCAGTTAAAATTTTTTTAAAAACAAAATTAAAATCAAGTTTAAAAATTTATATAAAATAAATTATAAATAAATATAAATATTACTTACCGACGGCCATTTTATTTCTTATAAATAAGGAAATTAATTTTTTATTTTTTCGTTTTCTTTCTCTCTGTTGGTCTTTTTCCTTCTTTTTCTCTCTCTCTCTCTCTCTCACTGTTACTCCATTTTTTTCTTTCTGTTTGTCGCTTTTGTCTTTTCTCTTTATTACACTTTTTTCCATTCTCTCTTTCTCTTATCTCTATGTTTCCCTCTCTCGGTTTTTTATTTTCCGATACGTCTTCAATTTATTTTTTCATCTTTAAAAATCTGTAAAAAAAAAAAAATTCGCATTTTTAGCTTTCAAATTTTTTTTTCTCTTTCTCTCTCTCTTTCTCTCTTTTTTTTAATTTCACTTTTACACGCCCTCTTATCTTATCAAAAAAACAATTCGTTAGTTTAAAAGCTCAAAAAAAAAAAGTCGCACAATCAAGAATTTAAAGACAATTACACGTAACCGACCTTAAACATAACCATTATTGAGCACTTAACGTAATGTCATCCCCGTTCTGTCGTTACCGCCGCCGCCGACGCCACCGCCACCGCCACCTAAAACTGCCATCCATTCGTTCGAGGTATCCCAACGCGTTCATAAATTTAAACAAATGTGCATTAAAAGAGTATACAATCGCTCCCCAAAAAGGAATAAACTTTTATAGTTGGCCGTTCCTTACATCATCCATAAAAAGGTTTAAAAATATTTTTGGTTTTTATACATTTTCATCGAATAAATATTTTCACGTTCGCTGAACGGATCGGAGGAAAGGGGGAAAAGCCTGATACGTTTTTAAATTAGAGAGAAAAGCCTTTTTTTACAAATTATTATTAATAATAATAATAAAATACTTCCCGTTTATACGGGTGTGTGTGTGCGTCTGTGTATTACACATTATACACACATATTTTCATCAAATCGAAATCCGTTCGTTCGTTCGTTCGTTCGAACGTCCCAAAGGTTTCATTAAATTAAATATAAAAAAAAAAAATTTTCCCATTTTCCCTCCTCCAAACATTTCCCAAAACGCCAATCAAATCAAATTTAAATTTGAAATCTTTTAACGCCGGATAAAAAAAAATAAATCATTATTATTATCATCATCATCATCATCATCATCATCATTATTATTATTATTAAAAGTAATTTTTTTTTTTTTTTAGTTTTCTCCAACGAAATTTTGTCTAAAGCCACGACGACCCCGAGGTTTAAGTGAATTACTAGCTGCTTCGGCGATAGAAAAATACAAAATTTTTTATTGTTAGATGACATTATTGTTATATGTTTAGATTATGAGACGACGGGTTTTTTTTATAATAAATTTATTTTCTTATTTTTAGTTTTTATGTGACAGGAAAATGACTGATGGTTTGTCCAAATCTGTCCGAGGAAAATGAGTTTGGAACTTTTATTGATATTAAAAAAAAAAATGTTAGTATTATTATTATTATTATAGGTCGTTTAGTAGTATTATAATTGTCAATCATGTGTGAGCTTTGGGTATTTCGGGTAGGAAAATTTACAAAAAAAAAAAAAACAAATAACGTTTCCGGTTTTTTTTTCGAAGAGTACGAATTAAATAACGACGATTACGTTTTTCAAAAAATAATATAAAAACGATTAGAAAAGGAAAAAAAGGAGAGAAAGAAAGAGAGAGAGAGAAAGAAAACGGAAGCGGTTTCTTAAGGGAAAGGGAAAAAAAACAAATTTAAAGTTTTCCATTTCGAAAAAAAAAAAAAAATGAAATTTGATAAAATTTTCCCATTGAATTCCTTTTAATTTCTTTCCTTTTTTTCTTCTCTCACCCCCCCCCCCAACATTTTCATCCTTTTCCTCTTCATCTTCTTCCACTTTTCCCATTCTCTCACCGACAACCACCGCCTGCCTACCAATCCCCTCTTACCTATCGGTAATAAAAAAACCGTCATTTTCACTTCTTAACTATTTTCTCCCTTCCTCTCTCTATCTCTCTCACTCTTTCTCTTTTTCTTTTTAATTTTGTCACAATTACACTTAATAACAACAACAAACAACAACGAGTCGATTTTTTCATCATTTTCTAAAAACAAAAAAATTTGATAAAAAAAAAAGAAAAGTTTTTAGGGTGAAAACAAATCCCCGTTTAATTGTTTTTAACAAATAAAAATTAAGAAGAAGAAGAATAAAAAAAAATTATATAAATACCTTTTAACCATCCCTCGATTCATCCTTCCTTCCTTTTTTAATTCCCTAAAAACAAAAAAAAATTCCAGAATATCAGGTTTAAAAACAGGTATCGTATTTTTTTCCTGCTCCCGCTCCTGTTTTTTTTTTTTTTTAATTAAATGAAATCTTTGAATTCTTGAATTAAGAAAATTTTAACTTAGACTGACTTCTCTTAATAAGAAATGAAATATCGAAAGATGGCGGTGATAAAAACAAACATGGAGTCTCGCGTCGTTATGACGTCATAAAACAACATAACATTTTTAAACGATACCTGAACGTACACAATTTTTGTTTATAAACATTTTTAATTCCGATTCGTTCGATTTATTTTCTTTTAAATCTTTTTTGTTTTTTAAATAATCATAGAATAAAAAAATTTAACGATCGTTTATTTACTCTGTTGAAAAAAAATAATTTAATTAAATATTTTAATAATAATAATAATGATAATGATAATAAATCAACAAAAAAAAAATAAAAAGATGAAAAAAAATTTTTTTGTTTTTTTTTTTTTTTAATTTTCTACGTATAAGAATTTAACGAGAGCAAAAAAAAAAAAATTTTTTTTTGTTCAACTCATCAAATAAATTTTGCTATTATTCAGTGAAATTTTCACTTTGAGCCTTTTTTTTTTAATTCTCAACCCTTTCGTTTCCTTTTTTTTTCCTTTTCTTAATTAAATTCCTTAACTTCTCTGATTTTATTTTGCTTCTCGTCTTTTTCTTCTTCTTGTTTTTCATCATCATCATCATCATAATCATCATCATTATTATTATTATTATTTTCAATTTAATCTTTTAGTTTACTTTCATTTCATTTTTTATTTTTTTTCCTCGAGCGTTCATTCGTTCGTTTGTCATTCGTTGATAGTCAAAAAAAAAAAAAAAAGAAAAAAAATTATTATAAACTAAATAAAATTTGTTAATAACTTTAAGGAAATTGATTTAATAATTGAATAAAATTTCTGTTAAAGGGTTTATTATTATTATTATTATTATTATTATTATCATTTAATATATTTTACGTTTTTTTTAATAAATAAATAAATACGCGTGCTATATGCTACTGCTAAATTTTATAGAGAAGTCAACGAAAGTTTTTTAATAAAATTTTCCTATCTCGAAGAAAACTCGATGACGTATGAAAAACTTTTATTATTTAAAATTTATAGCGCTATAATGCGAATTGGATTTTTGAAAAACGTTTTACGTCTATAAAACTTATAGAGCTGCTATAAAAATAAATAAAATTTAAAACGAAAAAAAAAGAAGAAAATTCATTGTTCGTCAATCGACAAATCGAAACGAATTGGAATTTTTTTATTTATTTTTTTTTTTTAGCGAAACGTGGCAGCAGAAGTTTTTTTTTTTTTTTTTTTTTTTTTTAGAAATTAATAATAATTTTTGTTTGTTTTGACAGAAATTAAATTTTCAAATGTTTGTTTTAAATTCAAAAAAGTGTTGTACGATTGTATGTACACATGTGTACGTAAAAAGAGAGAGAGAATGAGGGAGGGAGGGAGGAAGGGAGGAAAAGAGAGCTTCGAGTGAATGATGAATATAAAAGATGATTAATTTTTACCTCTATCTCTCTCTCTCTCTTTTTTCATTTTTAACTTTTTACTCTCTCTCTCACTCTTTCAACAAACAATAATTTTTTTTGTTTTATTTTGTGTCAACAGTCAAGGTAACTAATTAATAAGTGGTCGAAAAATATTTACAACGTTTAAACAAACAATTTTTCGTTTTTACAAAACAAACGACAAAAACAAAAACAAAAACAAAATGTTCACTACTGTCGTTATAATAAAAAAATAAAAATTTCACAAGAGGTTGTTGTTATTCTGAACGATGACGATGATCATAATGATAATAATAATTGTTCAGACAAAGACACAAACTTTATCATTCATCTCATATAAAAAAAAAAAAAATTGTGTCAAATTTCAAGTACCCGCAGAATTCATTCCTCCCTATCTCTCTTTCTCTCTCCATTGTAATTTAATCAAATTTTTTTTTATCGTACACGACGACATCGTTATTATTATTATTATTTCGTATCACGACGAAAAAATTAAAAAAAAAAAAAAAGGGAGGGGGTCCTGAAATAATGATAATAATGAGAAAAGTTTTGGAAAAGAAAAAATTTTTTTTTTTTATCAACTTGTAAGGTAAACATAATATCATTTTGATTAAATTAATCACTTAAATTTTTTCTTTTCTCTCTCTTTCTCTTATTACGTACGGTATTTTCTTTCCCTCTCACTCACTCGGACACACTTTCTTTTTCCTTTTTTTTCAAGTTTCGTTCGGACTTTTATTTACACGGTTTTGTAAGCAAATTTGAATTTTCCATAGAATTACCGGGAATCATCATGGTACGCTTGAGGGGAAAAAGGGTCAAAAAAAGAGGGAGAGAAAATTTTTTTCTGGAAAAAGAGAAGAAGAAAATATTTAAATTTAAAGTTGGGAAAAAAAAAAAATATTTTTTGTCATTTTAAAAGAAAAAAAAAAAGGGTCGTTATTCCAACATTTCCTTTTCCGTATCTTTTTTTTTTTTTCTTTTAATGAGATAAACTTAAAAAAGGTACGAAAGCGTAAAATCGAGAGTAAATACACACACGTTTCCGGTATTTTCCATCATTTCTTATATATATTAAATAAAATTATGAGAGATAAACATTGATTATAATTTTTATCATATCGTCGAATGTAAAATGGAAAAAAAGGAAAGAAAGAAAAGGAAAAAAAAGGAAAAAAAAATAAACTAATTAACGAACGTTAAATAATAGAAAAAGAGTGAGAGTGAGAGAAAGGGGGAAAAATATTTTTCAAAGGTTGGCAGTAATTTTTTAACGGTGATATATAATTGACAAACGTATTGGACCGTAAAAAAAAAGCAGACGACTTTTTTTTTTATTTAAATAATATGTTATTGAATATGTTAAAATGGTGTCGTCGTCGTTGTTGTTGTTGTCATCTTTCCAAAAAATTTACTTTTTTTTTTCCCCGTTGAGTAAAATCAAAC
>NW_002987885.1:141970-147501 GCF_000006295.1 Pediculus humanus corporis | reverse complement strand
GAGTTAATTCCGCAATTAATTAATGCATTCTATTCGTTTGTTGTTGTTGTTGTTCGACGGTTATGAAAAAAGGGCATTTACGACGTTTGTCAAACGTTCGTTTCGTTCCCTTATTCCACTCATTTGTAAAAAAAAAAATTAATTTCGTTCGAGAACTCGAAAGAAATGGAACTCGTTTCGATTTATCGAATCTTTCACTCTGAGAAACCCTTAATTTACTTGCAACGTTTGACGTTTTTGACTGACGGTTCTTTTACCTCCCTTTTTAAGTTTTTTCTCCCCACATTTTTTTTTTCCGTGGTTGTCCTTGTTGTTGTTGTTGTTTGCAACTTTTCGATTCTTTTTCTATTCTTTTCTTTCTTAACCGTTTTACATTTAATAAGAGGACACTTAAAAATAATAATAATAAGAGCGTGACAGAAAAAAAAAGAAAAAAGTTTATTTTTAAATTGAAATCAATCATTCGTCATAGAAATCGAAGGGAAAAAAAAGTATTTTAATTTGTTTTCGGTTTTTTTTTTTTTTTTTTTGTTTAAATGGGGGGAAAAAGGTTTTAAAGTAATTTTAGATTTTTAAAAAAAAAAAAAAAGTTTCGAACGTTAATTAATGAGATCGCGATGACGACATGTTTTAAAAAAAAAAAAAAACGTTCACACGTGATTAATTTGTTTATAAAGAAGGTATCGGATATAAATTTTTGTTTCGATTTTGTTTAACAAAAAAAAAAAAAATGAAAACGATAAAAATTTTTTTTTTTTATTTTTAAATCAAATTTTACAGTACCGGCAACGGCATAAAACACAAAAAAAAATGTTTTTTTTTTTTGTTTTATGTTAAAAGCAATAAAAAATATTTTTTTTCCTAACCAGACGACAATCCGACAAAGAAATTAATAACAATTAAAAAAAAAAAAATTTTTTTCTTTTTTTTTTTTTAGCAAGTTTTTAACCGTCGTTTAGCGCGCTCCCCACGATTAACGTAAAAATGCCATTAAATCAACAGTACAAGAAAAAAAACGATTCCAAATTAAAAACGAAAAAAAAAAATAATAATAATAATTTTTCTTTGAACTTTTAAAAACCCTTGAAGCCGATGATCGGGAACAATAGGAGGGGGGGATGAGGAGTGGTTTAAATGGGTGTGGGGCGGGGGGTTAAGGCCTTCGATAAAATTCGATGACGTAAATCAAAAATTGTCAAACGGTTTAAATTTCTGTTTTTTTATTTCTTATTTTTTTCTTTTTTTCTTTCTTTATCTATTTGTTTTACCACGTATGAGAGTGAGAGAGGGAGAGAGGGAGGGGGAGAAAAAAAGAGAAAGAGAGTTATAAAGAAATATGGCGACCGAAATTATATAAAAAAAAAGACAAAAAAAAAAATTGGCAGCAATTTTATTTGCTTGAATTTTATGTTAAAAATTTTTTTTTTTCGAATCCTCCCACCCCCTCCCGCTTTCTTCCCATCGAAACATTTGTCATTTTTCTTCCCTGCATTTATTATTATTATTATTATTATCATTACAGTCGTTAAAAAAAATTTTATTGATATTTTTATTATTATTTTTTTTTGTTTAAATTTTTTATTTTTTTTTTCTTCCCCCCCGTCCCTGATTTACGTCGATAATATTCGAAATCAATTTTTTTGGGGGGGCAAAGGATGGGGAAAAGGTGAAGGAAGGGAAGGGGGCGTTTTAAAAAAAATTGTAGATAATAGTTACGTCATTAGTTCGTACAATTTTTTTTTTTTTTAAGGGGATGGTAGAATCTTAAAAATGATTGAAAATAAGAAAAGTTTAGTTCCAGTGATTGTCAATTTTCTTTCTTTTCTTTTTTCTGAACACTTGAACACGTGTTGTCCAGTCTGGAGATTTTTTTCTTGGAGAGTTTTCTTTTTTTTTTTTTTTATAAAAATTATTTTCAAGTGTATAAAAAAAGGAAAAAGGGAAAAATTTTCCAATCGAATTCGAAAAAATAATTTTTTTTTTTATGTAAGAAATTGTGTCCTTTCGAGTGTCCTTTTTTTTTTGCTTTTTAACTAATTTGAAGAAAAGAAAAAAAAAAGTTGCAAACGAGACGCCATTTTGTTCGTAAGATCGTCAAGAAAAAAAAATCTCAAAAGATCCCCCTTCCCTCCCATTAAAATCCCCCGACAAATTATAATCAAAATAAAAATGATACGCATTATCAAATATCGATAAAATAATTGCGACTCGTCTTTTTCTTCTCTCTCAATCAAATTTTATCATCATTATTATTATCATCGTCGTCCTCCATATTGTTAAAAATCTAACGAGATTCTTCTTCTCTTCTTTAGACTAATTGAAGAAAAGAATTTTCTAGAAAAATGAGATTATATTGGATTTATAAAGTTGAAAATGATTCTTTTTTGTTTTTTTTTTTTTTTGTTAGTGGACAGAAAATTTCTGATTTTGACAGTCATCTAAACTATGAGGAAAATAGTCGAAAGATATTAGCTGCCACCACCCTCACCACCATCGCCACCACCCCCACTATTGCCACCCCCTTACCTCACTTCTTAAACATCCCTTTATCATCCCTTTAAATTCTATTAAGAAAATAATCCTTCGATAAATCAATTTAATAACTGCTGACTCACATGAATGAATCTAAAAAAAAGGAAAATTTTTTTTTTCATTTTCTCCTCAAATTAGCCTTACCGTTTCCGGTTTTCCTGGAAAAAAAAATTGTTACCGTCGAAAAATATCTCTTTCTCACTCACTCTCTTTCTCTGTCTCTCTCATTTTCGAATCTCTCTTTAGAATAAAATAATAATTAAAAATATTATATAAAATCTCCGAATCATTTTTTTAAAATTATTATTAGAAATTTCTGGAAAATTTACCGGAAGTCACCCGACGCGTTGTTTTTGTTGTTTCCTTTTTTTTCGTAAGCTTATTAAAGCGAACCTTTTTTTTAAAAAAAACCTTTTTTCCTATTAAATGCATTAAAAGAAAAAATTTTTTTTTGACCTTTTAGAATTAACGAAATTTTTAAATTTAAATTCTCTTGGGTTTTCTTTTATTTTTTTTTGTTTTTCTCTCAAAGGGAAACCGACCAAAAAAAAGGAAATGATGATTTAATGCCGCGAGAATATTTGATTTAAAAAAAGGAAAAAAAATGGCCGTTTTATTAAAAAAAAAATAATAATGATGATAATGCAAAAATCATACCGATTATTTTCTCCTTCTCCTTCTTCTTTTTTTCTTCTTCTTCCGTTTCCTGTTTGTTTTCTTTTTTTTTAATCCTTCTTTTTCCTTCTTCTTCTTCTCGCCTTCTATTTCCGTTTTAAAATTCTTACTTTTAAAAAAAAAGAAAAAAATAAATTAAATTCTCGTAAATGAAAAAAACAAAAAAATAAATAAATAAATAAATAATCTTTTTTATTTAAATCATTTTAATCTGTGTTCATTTTCCCGCCTTTTTTTTCTTTTTTTCTCCTCCTTCTCTCTCTTTTCCTGTCATCTTTTCTAACTTCTTCCTTTTTTTTTTTTTTTTTTTTTTTACTTTTTTCCCCCACGACTTTTTAAGTTCTTACATCGATCTACCACGTCACCTTTCTCTCTCTCTCTCTCTCGGTTAATACTCAAATTTTTTTTTCTTTTTTTTTTTTTTCAGAAAACAATTATAAAATCTGTGATTAGAATTTAACAAATATTTTTTTCACAACCTCTCCTCGTTTCCTCCCCGTCTTCCCTACCCCATCCTTCCGCCGATTTTTCCTTTTCCGTTTCCTTTTTTTCTCTCTTTCTCCTCCTCTTTCCCCCCTTTTCATTTTATTTTATTAATTTGCTGATTAAAATTCTTCTTTTTTTTTTTACTCACTCTCTTTTTTACTTTTACTTTCTCTCTTTCCCCTCTCTCTTTTTTTTTATTTCTTTTTTCGTTTAAATGCTTTAGGGAATATCGAAGCAAGTCATATTTTCCATTTTCTTTTTTTTCCTTCTTTCTTTCTTAAGTCTCGTCATCAAAACGGTAAAAATATTAAATCAGTACCGTTTCTTATCATTATTTTTTCGTAATAATAAACCGCATAACCCCTCGTAACCCTCCCCACTCCCAACTCTTTAAAAAGAATCATGCACTTTCTCTGCAGTATCATTTCCTGTCGTTTTTACTCCCCTCACCCCAAATTAAAACAAAAACATCATCGATATCGATATTATAATATACATTCTTCGGCCACGTTTAAATTAAAAAAAAAAAAATTGACTACTCGTAAAATATTAATATTTGTAAAATTTATGAAAAATATAAAAGTGATAATAATAATAATAATAATATTGATATTAAAAAAAACATTTTTATTACGGTCCTGTAACTTCCTGTTTTTGTCTGTATATCGTCGCATATGTTAAAAATACGTTCAAGTTTTTCTTTTTTTTTTTTATTATCATAGAGATAGAAATTGTATATGCAGATTTCATTTATAGCTTTTCTTTTTTTCTTTTTTTTGTTTTTTATTTCCGTGTAAGTGAATTGAATTTGAATGAAGAGAAAAAAAAAGAAAAAGAAGATTCATCTGATAATACAAAATGAAAATTCACATTTTTGAAAAAAAAAAGTGTAAGAAGGATGAAAAAGAGGGATGAAAAAAGAAGAAGAGGAAAAGAATCCCTTTCGGTATAATAAAAAATAAATGGTAAACATTCGTCACACGATATCGCGATGATGATGATGATATTATAAAATCAATTTACATTATTATTATTATTATTATTATTGAAAATCGATTGATCGATTGTGTGTTGTTCTATTACGTAATAATAAAACAAGTTGGAAGAGATTAAAAAAGTATATTGGCGAAATAAAAAATGATAAAAATCAATTTAAAAATGAATGAATGAATCAATCAATCAATCAAGGATTGATGATGATAAAAATAATACGAATTTAAGGGAGAATGACGTGATGGAAAAAATAAAAAATAAAAAAAATTTTTTTTTTTTATTCGGGTTGAAGTACACTCGAAATAAAAAAATATGAAATGTCCTTTTATTATCATCATCATCATCACATTTTTTTTTGCGTCAAGTGATTCGACTCCCCCATCCCCCCCCCCCTTAGCCTTTTCCACCGTCTTAAATTTTAAAATTTGCTATTGTCAAGATCCTGTTGAACTTTTTTTTTATTTTTACGTCTCAATTGTCGTTTCTATGAAGAAAAAAATTTCATTATATGTAATTTTTATATAGATCTATATATCAGATATTTTGATTTAATATCTAAAACCACTTCAAAAAAAAAATGACAGGTTTATTGAATCGTCATAAATAATAATAATAATATAACAAAAACCTTTTTTTTATTCTTCTATGATATTCTATACGAACCTTAAAAGGTTTCCATTTCAACCACTTCAATAAAAAAAGAAAAAATTACTTTATTTAAAAATATTATTATTAATAAATGTTTGACGTATTGTTGTCTCTCTCTCGTACCTGAATCCTGGTAAAATGAATCCCGGAAGATTAAAATATTCTCACGGTTTTTCAACATTATTATTAATAACATT